>NC_092718.1:69675597-69975597 GCF_047496885.1 Scyliorhinus torazame
AGAGAGATAGACAGAGAGAGAGAGCGACAGAGAGAGAGAGCGACAGAGAGAGAGAGCGACAGAGAGAGAGAGCGACAGAGAGAGAGAGCGACAGAGAGAGAGAGCGACCGAGAGAGAGAGCGACCGAGAGAGAGAGCGACCGAGAGAGAGAGCGACAGAGAGAGTGAGCGACAGAGAGAGAGAGCGACAGAGAGAGAGAGAGCGACAGAGAGAGAGAGAGCGACAGAGCGAGAGAGCGACAGAGCGACAGAGCGACAGAGGTTGAGAGCGACAGAGCGACAGAGCGACAGAGCGACAGAGCGACAGAGCGACAGAGCGACAGAGCGACAGAGCGACAGAGCGACAGAGCGACAGAGCGACAGAGAGAGAGAGCGACAGAGAGAGAGAGCGACAGAGAGAGAGAGCGACAGAGAGAGAGAGCGACAGAGAGAGACAGCGAGAGAGAGCGACAGAGAGAGAGAGCGACAGAGAGAGAGAGCGACAGAGAGAGAGAGCGACCGAGAGAGAGAGCGACCGAGAGAGAGAGCGACCGAGAGAGCGAGCGACCGAGAGAACGACAGAGAGAGAGAACGACAGAGAGAGAGAGCGACCGAGAGAGCGAGAGAGCGAGAGAGCGAGAGAGCGAGAGAGCGAGAGAGCGAGCGACAGGGAGAGCGAGCGACAGGGAGAGCGAGCGACAGGGAGAGCGAGCGACAGAGAGAGCGAGCGACAGGGAGAGCGAGCGACAGGGAGAGCGAGCGACAGGGAGAGCGAGCGACAGGGAGAGCGAGCGACAGGGAGAGCGAGCGACAGGGAGAGCGAGCGACAGGGAGAGCGAGCGACAGGGAGAGCGAGCGACAGGGAGAGCGAGCGACAGGGAGAGCGAGCGACAGGGAGAGCGAGCGATGAGGAAAGCGAGCGACAGGGAGAGCGAGCGACAGGGAGAGCGAGCGACAGGGAGAGAGAGCGACAGGGAGAGAGAGCGACAGGGAGAGAGAGCGACAGGGAGAGAGAGCGACAGGGAGAGAGAGCGACAGGGAGAGAGAGCGACAGGGAGAGAGAGCGACAGGGAGAGAGAGCGACAGGGAGAGAGAGCGACAGGGAGAGAGAGCGACAGGGAGAGAGAGCGACAGGGAGAGAGAGCGACAGAGAGAGAGAGCGACAGAGAGAGAGAGCGACAGAGAGAGAGAGCGACAGAGAGAGAGAGCGACAGAGAGAGAGTGCGACAGAGAGAGAGAGCGAGCGAGCGAGCGAGAGAGAGAGCGAGAGAGAGAGCGAGAGAGAGAGCGAGAGAGAGAGCGAGAGAGAGAGCGAGAGAGAGAGCGAGAGAGAGAGCGAGAGAGAGAGCGAGAGAGAGAGCGACAGAGAGAGCGACAGAGAGAGCGACAGAGAGAGCGACAGAGAGAGAGAGCGACAGAGAGAGAGAGCGACAGAGAGAGAGAGCGACAGAGGGAGAGAGCGACAGAGAGAGAGAGCGACAGAGAGAGAGAGCGACAGAGAGAGAGAGCGACAGAGAGAGAGAGCGACAGAGAGAGAGAGCGACAGAGAGAGAGAGCGACAGAGAGAGAGAGCGACAGAGAGAGAGAGCGACAGAGAGAGAGAGCGACAGAGAGAGAGAGCGACAGAGAGAGAGAGCGACAGAGAGAGAGAGCGACAGAGAGAGAGAGCGAGAGAGAGAGAGAGCGACAGAGAGAGAGAGCGACAGAGAGAGAGAGCGACAGAGAGAGAGAGCGACAGAGAGAGAGAGCGACAGAGAGAGAGAGCGAAAGAGAGAGAGAGCGACAGAGAGAGAGAGCGACAGAGAGAGAGCGACAGAGAGAGAGAGCGAAAGAGAGAGAGAGCGACAGAGAGAGAGAGCGACAGAGAGAGAGAGCGACAGAGAGAGAGAGCGACAGAGAGAGAGAGCGACAGAGAGAGAGAGCGACAGAGAGAGAGAGCGACAGAGAGAGAGAGCGACAGAGAGAGAGAGCGACAGAGAGAGAGAGCGACAGAGAGAGAGAGCGACAGAGAGAGAGAGCGACAGAGAGAGAGAGCGACAGAGAGAGAGAGCGACAGAGAGAGAGAGCGACAGAGAGAGAGAGCGACAGAGAGAGAGAGCGACAGAGAGAGAGAGCGACAGAGAGAGAGAGCGACAGAGAGAGAGAGCAACAGAGAGAGCGACAGAGAGAGCGACAGAGCGAGAGAGCGACAGAGCGAGAGACAGAGAGAGAGAGCGACAGAGAGAGAGAGCGACAGAGAGAGCGACAGGGAGAGCGAGCGACAGGGAGAGCGAGCGACAGGGAGAGCGAGCGACAGGGAGAGCGAGCGACAGGGAGAGCGAGCGACAGAGAGAGCGAGCGACAGAGAGAGAGAGCGACAGAGAGAGAGAGCGACAGAGAGAGAGAGCGACAGAGAGAGAGAGCGACAGAGAGGGAGAGCGACAGAGAGGGAGAGCGACAGAGAGGGAGAGCGACAGAGAGGGAGAGCGACAGAGAGAGAGAGCGACAGAGAGAGCGAGCGACAGAGAGAGCGAGCGACAGAGAGAGCGAGCGAGAGAGCGAGCGAGAGAGAGAGCGACAGAGAGAGAGAGCGACAGAGAGAGAGAGCGACAGAGAGAGAGAGCGACAGAGAGAGCGACAGAGAGAGAGAGAGCGACAGAGAGAGAGAGCGACAGAGAGAGAGAGCGACAGAGAGAGAGAGCGAGAGAGCGAGAGAGCGAGAGAGCGAGAGAGCGAGAGAGCGAGAGAGCGAGAGAGCGACAGAGCGACAGAGCGACAGAGAGAGAGAGCGACAGAGAGAGAGAGCGACAGAGAGAGAGAGCGACAGAGAGAGAGAGCGACAGAGAGGGAGAGCGACAGAGAGAGAGAGCGAGTGAGAGAGAGCGACAGAGAGAGAGAGAGACAGAGAGAGAGAGAGACAGAGAGCGACAGAGAGAGAGCGACAGAGAGAGAGAGCGACAGAGAGAGAGAGCGACAGAGAGAGAGAGCGACAGAGAGAGCGACAGAGAGAGAGAGCGACAGAGAGAGAGAGCGACAGAGAGAGAGAGCGACAGAGAGAGAGAGCGACAGAGAGAGAGAGCGACCGAGAGAGAGAGCGACCGAGAGAGCGAGCGAGAGAGAGAACGACAGAGAGAGAGAGCGACCGAGAGAGCGAGCGACAGAGAGAGCGACAGAGAGAGCGACAGAGCGAGAGAGCGACAGAGCGAGAGAGCGACAGAGCGAGAGAGCGACAGAGCGAGAGAGCGACAGAGCGAGAGAGCGACAGAGCGAGAGAGCGACAGAGCTAGAGAGCGACAGAGCGAGAGAGCGAGAGAGCGACAGAGCGACAGAGCGAGAGAGCGAGAGAGCGACAGAGCGACAGAGCGACAGAGCGACAGAGCGAGAGAGCGACAGAGAGAGCGACAGAGAGAGAGAGCGACAGAGAGAGAGAGCGACAGAGAGAGAGAGCGACAGAGAGAGAGAGCGACAGAGAGAGAGAGCGACAGAGAGAGAGAGCGACAGAGAGAGAGAGCGACAGAGAGAGAGAGCGACAGAGAGAGAGAGCGACAGAGAGAGAGAGCGACAGAGAGAGAGAGCGACAGAGAGAGAGAGCGACAGAGAGAGAGAGCGACAGAGAGAGAGAGCGACAGAGAGAGAGAGCGAGAGAGAGAGAGAGCGACAGAGAGAGAGAGACAGAGAGCGACAGAGAGAGAGAGACAGAGAGCGACAGAGAGAGAGAGACAGAGAGAGAGAGCGACAGAGAGAGAGAGCGACAGAGAGAGCGAGCGACAGGGAGAGCGAGCAACAGGGAGAGCGAGCGACAGGGAGAGCGGGCGACAGGGAGAGCGGGCGACAGGGAGAGAGAGCGACAGAGAGAGAGAGCGACAGAGAGAGATAGCGACAGAGAGAGAGAGCGACAGAGAGAGAGAGCGACAGAGAGAGAGAGCGACAGAGAGAGAGAGCGACAGAGAGAGAGAGCGACAGAGAGAGAGAGCTGCAGAGAGAGAGAGCGACAGAGAGAGAGAGCGACAGAGAGAGAGAGCGACAGAGAGAGAGAGCGACAGAGAGAGAGAGCGACAGAGAGAGAGAGCGACAGAGAGAGAGAGCGACAGAGAGAGAGAGCGACAGAGAGAGAGAGCGACAGAGAGAGAGGGCGACAGAGAGAGAGGGCGACAGAGAGAGCGACAGAGAGAGAGAGCGACAGAGAGAGAGAGCGACAGAGAGAGAGAGCGACAGAGAGAGCGACAGAGAGAGAGAGCGACAGAGAGAGAGAGCGACAGAGAGAGAGAGCGACAGAGAGAGAGTGACAAAGGGAGAGAGCGAGAGTGCGAGCGACAGAGAGAGCGAGCGACAGAGAGAGAGATAGACAGAGAGAGAGAGCGACAGAGAGAGAGAGCGACAGAGAGAGAGAGCGACAGAGAGAGAGAGCGACAGAGAGAGAGAGCGACAGAGAGAGAGAGCGACAGAGAGAGAGAGCGACAGAGAGAGAGAGCGACAGAGAGAGAGAGCGACAGAGAGAGAGAGCGACAGAGAGAGAGAGCGACAGAGAGAGAGAGCGACAGAGAGAGAGAGCGACAGAGAGAGAGAGCGACAGAGAGAGAGAGCGACAGAGAGAGAGAGCGACAGAGAGAGAGAGCGACAGAGCGAGAGAGCGACAGAGCGACAGAGCGACAGAGCGACAGAGAGAGAGAGCGACAGAGAGAGAGAGCGACAGAGAGAGAGAGCGACAGAGAGAGACAGCGAGAGAGAGCGACAGAGAGAGAGAGCGACAGAGAGAGAGAGCGACAGAGAGAGAGAGCGACAGAGAGAGAGCGACCGAGAGAGCGAGAGAGCGAGAGAGCGAGCGAGCGAGCGAGCGAGCGAGCGAGAGAGCGAGAGAGCGAGAGAGCGAGAGAGCGAGCGACAGGGAGAGCGAGCGACAGGGAGAGCGAGCGACAGAGAGAGCGAGCGACAGGGAGAGCGAGCGACAGGGAGAGCGAGCGACAGGGAGAGCGAGCGACAGGGAGAGCGAGCGACAGGGAGAGCGAGCGACAGGGAGAGCGAGCGACAGGGAGAGCGAGCGATGAGGAAAGCGAGCGACAGGGAGAGCGAGCGACAGGGAGAGCGAGCGACGAGGAAAGCGAGCGACAGGGAGAGCGAGCGACAGGGAGAGCGAGCGACAGGGAGAGCGAGCGACAGGGAGAGCGAGCGACAGGGAGAGCGAGCGACAGGGAGAGCGAGCGACAGGGAGAGCGAGCGACAGGGAGAGCGAGCGACAGGGAGAGCGAGCGATGAGGAAAGCGAGCGACAGGGAGAGCGAGCGACAGGGAGAGCGAGCGACAGGGAGAGCGAGCGACAGGGAGAGCGAGCGACAGGGAGAGCGAGCGACAGGGAGAGAGAGCGACAGGGATAGCGAGCGACAGGGAGAGAGAGCGACAGGGAGAGAGAGCGACAGGGAGAGAGAGCGACAGGGAGAGAGAGCGACAGGGAGAGAGAGCGACAGGGAGAGAGAGCGACAGAGAGAGAGAGCGACAGAGAGAGAGAGCGACAGAGAGAGAGAGCGACAGAGAGAGAGAGCGACAGAGAGAGAGAGCGACAGAGAGAGAGTGCGGCAGAGAGAGCGACAGAGAGAGCGAGAGAGCGAGAGAGAGCGCGAGAGAGAGAGCGAGAGAGAGAGCGACAGAGAGAGCGACAGAGAGAGCGACAGAGAGAGCGACAGAGAGAGAGAGCGACAGAGAGAGAGAGCGACAGAGGGAGAGAGCGACAGAGAGAGAGAGCGACAGAGAGAGAGAGCGACAGAGAGAGAGAGCGACAGAGAGAGAGAGCGACAGAGAGAGAGAGCGACAGAGAGAGAGAGCGACAGAGAGAGAGAGCGACAGAGAGAGAGAGCGACAGAGAGAGAGAGCGACAGAGAGAGAGAGCGACAGAGAGAGAGAGCGACAGAGAGAGAGAGCGACAGAGAGAGAGAGCGACAGAGAGAGAGAGCGACAGAGAGAGAGAGCGACAGAGAGAGAGAGCGACAGAGAGAGAGAGCGACAGAGAGAGAGAGCGACAGAGAGAGAGAGCGACAGAGAGAGAGAGCGACAGAGAGAGAGAGCGACAGAGAGAGAGAGCGACAGAGAGAGAGAGCGACAGAGAGAGAGAGCGACAGAGAGAGAGAGCGACAGAGAGAGCGAGAGAGCGAGAGAGCGACAGAGCGAGAGACAGAGAGAGAGAGCGACAGAGAGAGAGAGCGACAGAGAGAGAGAGCGACAGAGAGAGAGAGCGACAGAGAGAGAGAGCGACAGAGAGAGAGAGCGACAGAGAGAGAGAGCGACAGGGAGAGCGAGCGACAGGGAGAGCGAGCGACAGGGAGAGCGAGCGACAGAGAGAGCGAGCGACAGAGAGAGAGAGCGACAGAGAGAGAGAGCGACAGAGAGAGAGAGCGACAGAGAGAGAGAGCGACAGAGAGAGAGAGCGACAGAGAGAGAGAGCGACAGAGAGAGAGAGCGACAGAGAGAGAGAGCGACAGAGAGAGCGAGCGAGAGAGCGAGCGAGAGAGAGAGCGACAGAGAGAGAGAGCGACAGAGAGAGAGAGCGACAGAGAGAGAGAGCGACAGAGAGAGCGACAGAGAGAGAGAGCGACAGAGAGAGAGAGCGACCGAGAGAGAGAGAGCGACCGAGAGAGAGAGAGCGACCGAGAGAGAGAGGGCGACCGAGAGAGAGAGGGCGACCGAGAGAGAGGGCGACCGAGAGAGAGGGCGACCGAGAGAGAGGGCGACCGAGAGAGAGGGCGACCGAGAGAGAGGGCGACCGAGAGAGAGAGCGACCGAGAGAGAGAGCGACAGAGAGAGAGAGCGACAGAGAGAGAGAGCGACAGAGAGAGAGAGAGCGACAGAGAGAGAGAGAGCGACAGAGCGAGAGAGAGCGACAGAGAGAGAGAGAGACAGAGAGCGATAGAGAGAGAGCGACAGAGAGAGAGAGCGACAGAGAGAGAGAGCGACAGAGAGAGAGAGCGACAAAGAGAGAGAGCGACCGAGAGAGAGAGCGACCGAGAGAGAGAGCGACCGAGAGAGAGAGCGAGAGAGAGAACGACAGAGAGAGAGAGCGACCGAGAGAGAGAGCGAGAGAGCGACAGAGAGAGAGAGCGAAAGAGAGAGAGAGCGAGCGAGCGAGAGCGAGCGACAGAGCGAGCGAGCGACAGAGAGAGCGAGCGACAGAGAGAGAGAGCGAGCGAGCGAGAGAGAGCGAGCGAGCGAGAGCGAGCGAGCGAGCGACAGAGCGAGCGAGCGACAGAGAGAGCGAGCGACAGAGAGAGCGAGCGACAGAGAGAGCGAGCGACAGAGAGAGCGAGCGACAGAGAGAGCGAGCGACAGAGAGAGCGAGCGACAGAGAGAGCGAGCGACAGAGAGAGCGAGCGACAGAGAGAGCGAGCGACAGAGAGAGCGAGCGACAGAGAGAGCGAGCGACAGAGAGAGCGACAGAGAGAGCGACAGAGAGAGCGACAGAGAGAGCGACAGAGAGAGCGACAGAGAGAGCGACAGAGAGAGCGACAGAGAGAGCGACAGAGCGAGAGAGCGACAGAGCGACAGAGCGACAGAGCGACAGAGCGAGAGAGCGACAGAGCGAGAGAGCGAGAGAGCGACAGAGCGAGAGAGCGAGAGAGCGACAGAGCGAGAGAGCGACAGAGAGAGAGAGCGAGCGAGCGAGAGAGAGAGCGACAGAGAGAGCGACAGAGAGAGCGACAGAGAGAGCGACAGAGAGAGCGACAGAGAGAGAGAGCGACAGAGAGAGAGAGCGACAGAGAGAGAGAGCGACAGAGAGAGAGAGCGACAGAGAGAGAGAGCGACAGAGAGAGAGAGCGACAGAGAGAGAGAGCGACAGAGAGAGAGAGCGACAGAGAGAGAGAGCGACAGAGAGAGAGAGCGACAGAGAGAGAGAGCGACAGAGAGAGAGAGCGACAGAGAGAGAGAGCGACAGAGAGAGAGAGCGACAGAGAGAGCGAGCGACAGAGAGAGCGACAGAGCGACAGAGCGACAGAGCGAGAGACAGAGAGAGAGAGCGACAGAGAGAGAGAGCGACAGAGAGAGAGAGCGACAGAGAGAGAGAGCGACAGAGAGAGAGAGCGACAGAGAGAGCGGGCGACAGGCAGAGAGCGAGCGACAGGCAGAGAGCGAGCGACAGGCAGAGAGCGAGCGACAGGCAGAGAGCGAGCGACAGGCAGAGAGCGAGCGACAGGCAGAGAGCGAGCGACAGGCAGAGAGCGAGCGACAGGCAGAGAGCGAGCGACAGGCAGAGAGCGAGCGACAGGCAGAGAGCGAGCGACAGGCAGAGAGCGAGCGACAGGCAGAGAGCGAGCGACAGGCAGAGAGCGAGCGACAGGCAGAGAGCGAGCGACAGGCAGAGAGCGAGCGACAGGCAGAGAGAGAGCGACAGGCAGAGAGAGAGCGACAGGCAGAGAGAGAGCGACAGGCAGAGAGAGAGCGACAGGCAGAGAGAGAGCGACAGGCAGAGAGAGAGCGACAGGCAGAGAGAGAGCGACAGGCAGAGAGAGAGCGACAGGCAGAGAGAGAGCGACAGGCAGAGAGAGAGCGACAGGCAGAGAGAGAGCGACAGGCAGAGAGAGAGCGACAGGCAGAGAGAGAGCGACGGAGAGAGAGAGCGACAGAGAGAGAGCGACAGAGAGAGAGAGACAGAGAGCGACAGAGAGAGAGAGACAGAGAGAGAGAGCGACAGAGAGAGAGAGCGACAGAGAGAGAGAGCGACAGAGAGAGAGAGCGACAGAGAGAGCGAGCGACAGGGAGAGCGAGCGACAGGGAGAGCGAGCGACAGGGAGAGCGAGCGACAGGGAGAGCGAGCGACAGGGAGAGCGAGCGACAGGGAGAGCGAGCGACAGGGAGAGCGAGCGACAGGGAGAGCGAGCGACAGGGAGAGCGAGCGACAGGGAGAGCGAGCGACAGGGAGAGCGAGCGACAGGGAGAGCGAGCGACAGAGAGAGCGAGCGACAGGGAGAGCGAGCGACAGGGAGAGCGAGCGACAGGGAGAGCGAGCGACAGGGAGAGCGAGCGACAGGGAGAGAGAGCGACAGAGAGAGAGAGCGACAGAGCGAGAGAGCGACAGAGAGAGAGAGCGGGCGAGCGAGAGAGCGAGCGAGCGAGCGAGAGAGAGAGCGAGAGAGAGAGCGACAGAGAGAGCGACAGAGAGAGCGACAGAGCGAGAGAGCGACAGAGCGAGAGAGCGACAGAGCGAGAGAGCGACAGAGAGAGAGAGCGACAGAGAGAGAGAGCGACAGAGAGAGAGAGCGACAGAGAGAGAGAGCGACAGAGAGAGAGAGCGACAGAGAGAGAGAGCGACAGAGAGAGAGAGCGACAGAGAGAGAGAGCGACAGAGAGAGAGAGCGACAGAGAGAGAGAGCGACAGAGTGAGAGAGCGACAGAGAGAGAGAGCGACAGAGAGAGAGAGCGACAGAGAGAGAGAGCGACAGAGAGAGAGAGCGACAGAGAGAGAGAGCGACAGAGAGAGAGAGCGACAGAGAGAGAGAGCGACAGAGAGAGAGAGCGACAGAGAGAGAGAGCGACAGAGAGAGAGAGCGACAGAGAGAGAGAGCGACAGAGAGACAGAGCGACAGAGAGAGAGAGCGACAGAGAGAGAGAGCGACAGAGAGAGAGAGCGACAGAGAGAGAGAGCGACAGAGAGAGAGAGCGACAGAGAGAGAGAGCGACAGAGAGAGAGAGCGACAGAGAGAGAGAGCGACAGAGAGAGAGAGCGACAGAGAGAGAGAGCGACAGAGCGAGAGAGCGACAGAGAGAGAGAGCGACAGAGAGAGAGAGCGACAGAGAGAGAGAGCGACAGAGAGAGAGAGCGACAGAGAGAGAGAGCGACAGAGAGAGCGACAGAGAGAGCGACAGAGAGAGCGACAGAGAGAGCGACAGAGCGAGAGAGCGACAGAGCGAGAGACAGAGAGAGAGAGCGACAGAGAGAGAGAGCGACAGAGAGAGAGAGCGACAGAGAGAGAGAGCGACAGAGAGAGAGAGCGACAGAGAGAGAGAGCGACAGAGAGAGAGAGCGACAGAGAGAGAGAGCGACAGGGAGAGAGAGCGACAGGGAGAGCGAGCGACAGGGAGAGCGAGCGACAGGGAGAGCGAGCGACAGGGAGAGCGAGCGACAGGGAGAGCGAGCGACAGGGAGAGCGAGGGACAGGGAGAGCGAGCGAGCGACAGAGAGAGAGAGCGACAGAGAGAGCGAGCGACAGAGAGAGAGAGCGACAGAGAGTGAGAGCGACAGAGAGAGCGAGCGACAGAGAGAGCGAGAGACAGAGAGAGCGACAGAGAGAGAGAGAGAGCGACCGAGAGAGAGAGAGCGACCGAGAGAGAGAGCGACAGAGAGAGAGAGAGCGACAGAGAGAGAGAGAGCGACAGAGAGAGAGAGAGCGACAGAGAGAGAGAGAGCGACAGAGAGAGAGAGAGCGACAGAGAGAGAGAGAGCGACAGAGAGAGAGCGACAGAGAGAGAGCGACAGAGAGAGAGCGACAGAGAGAGAGCGACAGAGAGAGAGCGACAGAGAGAGAGAGCGACAGAGAGAGAGAGCGACAGAGAGAGAGAGAGCGACAGAGAGAGAGAGAGCGACAGAGAGAGAGAGAGCGACAGAGAGAGAGAGAGCGACAGAGAGAGAGAGAGCGACAGAGAGAGAGAGAGCGACAGAGAGAGAGAGAGCGACAGAGAGAGAGAGAGCGACAGAGAGAGAGAGAGCGACAGAGAGAGAGAGAGCGACAGAGAGAGAGAGAGCGACAGAGAGAGAGAGCGACAGAGAGAGAGAGAGCGACAGAGAGAGAGAGCGACAGAGAGAGAGAGCGACAGAGAGAGAGCGACAGGGAGAGAGAGCGACAGGGAGAGAGAGCGACAGAGAGAGAGAGCGACAGAGAGAGAGAGCGACAGAGAAAGAGAGCGACAGAGAGAGAGAGCGACAGAGAGAGAGAGCGACAGAGAGAGAGAGCGACAGAGAGAGAGAGCGACAGAGAGAGAGAGCGACAGAGAGAGAGAGCGACAGAGAGAGCGACAGAGAGAGAGAGCAGCAGAGAGAGAGAGCTGCAGAGAGAGAGAGCTACAGAGAGAGAGAGCGACACAGAGAGAGAGCGACACAGAGAGAGAGCGACACAGAGAGAGAGCGACAGAGAGAGAGAGCGACAGAGAGAGAGAGCGACAGAGAGAGAGAGCGACAGAGAGAGAGAGCGACAGAGAGAGAGAGCGACAGAGAGAGAGAGCGACAGAGAGAGAGCGACAGAGAGAGAGAGCGACAGAGAGAGAGAGCGACAGAGAGAGAGAGCGACAGAGAGAGAGAGCGACAGAGAGAGAGAGCGACAGAGAGAGAGAGCGACAGAGAGAGAGAGCGACAGAGAGAGAGAGCGACAGAGAGAGAGAGCGACAGAGAGAGAGAGCGACAGAGAGAGAGAGCGACAGAGAGAGAGTGACAAAGGGAGAGAGCGAGAGTGCGAGCGACAGAGAGAGCGAGCGACAGAGAGAGAGATAGACAGAGAGAGAGAGCGACAGAGAGAGAGAGCGACAGAGAGAGAGAGCGACAGAGAGAGAGAGCGACAGAGAGGGAGAGCGACAGAGAGGGAGAGCGACAGAGAGGGAGAGCGACAGAGAGGGAGAGCGACAGAGAGAGAGAGCGACAGAGAGAGAGAGCGACAGAGAGAGAGAGCGAGAGAGCGAGAGAGCGACAGAGAGAGAGAGCGACAGAGAGAGAGAGCGACAGAGAGAGAGAGCGACAGAGAGAGAGAGCGACAGAGAGAGAGAGCGACAGAGAGAGAGAGCGAGAGAGAGAGAGAGTGAGAGAGAGCGACAGAGAGAGAGAGAGACAGAGAGAGAGAGAGACAGAGAGAGAGAGAGACAGAGAGCGACAGAGAGAGAGAGCGACAGAGAGAGAGAGCGACAGAGAGAGAGAGCGACAGAGAGAGAGAGCGACAGAGAGAGAGAGCGACAGAGAGAGAGAGCGACAGAGAGAGAGAGCGACAGAGAGAGAGAGCGACAGAGAGAGAGAGCGACAGAGAGAGAGAGCGACCGAGAGAGAGAGCGACCGAGAGAGAGAGCGACAGAGAGAGAGAGCGACAGAGAGAGAGAGCGACAGGGAGAGAGAGCGACAGGGAGAGAGAGCGACAGGGAGAGCGAGCGACAGGGAGAGCGAGCGACAGGGAGAGCGAGCGACAGGGAGAGCGAGCGACAGGGAGAGCGAGCGACAGGGAGAGCGAGCGACAGGGAGAGCGAGCGACAGGGAGAGCGAGCGACAGGGAGAGCGAGCGACAGGGAGAGCGAGCGAGCGACAGAGAGAGCGAGCGAGCGACAGAGAGAGCGAGCGAGCGACAGAGAGAGCGAGCGACAGAGAGAGAGAGCGAGCGACAGAGAGAGAGAGCGACAGAGAGTGAGAGCGACAGAGAGTGAGAGCGACAGAGAGAGCGAGAGACAGAGAGAGCGACAGAGAGAGAGAGAGAGCGACCGAGAGAGAGAGAGCGACCGAGAGAGAGAGAGCGACAGAGAGAGAGAGAGCGACAGAGAGAGAGAGAGCGACAGAGAGAGAGAGAGCGACAGAGAGAGAGAGAGCGACAGAGAGAGAGAGAGCGACAGAGAGAGAGAGAGCGACAGAGAGAGAGCGACAGAGAGAGAGCGACAGAGAGAGAGCGACAGAGAGAGAGCGACAGAGAGAGAGCGACAGAGAGAGAGCGACAGAGAGAGAGAGAGCGACAGAGAGAGAGAGCGACAGAGAGAGAGAGCGACAGAGAGAGAGAGAGCGACAGAGAGAGAGAGAGCGACAGAGAGAGAGAGAGCGACAGAGAGAGAGAGAGCGACAGAGAGAGAGAGAGCGACAGAGAGAGAGAGAGCGACAGAGAGAGAGAGCGACAGAGAGAGAGAGAGCGACAGAGAGAGAGAGCGACAGAGAGAGAGAGCGACAGAGAGAGAGCGACAGGGAGAGAGAGCGACAGGGAGAGAGAGCGACAGAGAGAGAGAGCGACAGAGAAAGAGAGCGAGAGAGAGAGAGAGCGACAGAGAGAGAGAGCGACAGAGAGAGAGAGCGACAGAGAGAGAGAGCGACAGAGAGAGAGAGCGACAGAGAGAGAGAGCGACAGAGAGAGAGAGCGACAGAGAGAGCGACAGAGAGAGAGAGCAGCAGAGAGAGAGAGCTGCAGAGAGAGAGAGCTACAGAGAGAGAGAGCGACACAGAGAGAGAGCGACACAGAGAGAGAGCGACAGAGAGAGAGAGCGACAGAGAGAGAGAGCGACAGAGAGAGAGAGCGACAGAGAGAGAGAGCGACAGAGAGAGAGAGCGACAGAGAGAGAGAGCGACAGAGAGAGAGAGCGACAGAGAGAGAGAGCGACAGAGAGAGAGAGCGACAGAGAGAGAGAGCGACAGAGAGAGATAGCGACAGAGAGAGAGAGCGACAGAGAGAGAGAGCGACAGAGAGAGAGAGCGACAGAGAGAGAGAGCGACAGAGAGAGAGAGCGACAGAGAGAGAGTGACAAAGGGAGAGAGCGAGAGTGCGAGCGACAGAGAGAGCGAGCGACAGAGAGAGAGATAGACAGAGAGAGAGAGCGACAGAGAGAGAGAGCGACAGAGAGAGAGAGCGACAGAGAGAGAGAGCGACAGAGAGAGAGAGCGACAGAGAGAGAGAGCGACAGAGAGGGAGAGCGACAGAGAGGGAGAGCGACAGAGAGGGAGAGCGACAGAGAGGGAGAGCGACAGAGAGAGAGAGCGACAGAGAGAGAGAGCGACAGAGAGAGAGAGCGAGAGAGCGAGAGAGCGAGAGAGCGAGAGAGCGAGAGAGCGAGAGAGCGAGAGAGCGAGAGAGCGACAGAGAGAGAGAGCGACAGAGAGAGAGAGCGACAGAGAGAGAGAGCGACAGAGAGAGAGAGCGACAGAGAGAGAGAGCGAGAGAGAGCGACAGAGAGAGAGAGAGACAGAGAGAGAGAGAGACAGAGAGCGACAGAGAGAGAGCGACAGAGAGAGAGAGCGACAGAGAGAGAGAGCGACAGAGAGAGAGAGCGACAGAGAGAGAGAGCGACAGAGAGAGAGAGCGACAGAGAGAGAGAGCGACAGAGAGAGAGAGCGACAGAGAGAGAGAGCGACAGAGAGAGAGAGCGACAGAGAGAGCGACAGAGAGAGAGAGCGACCGAGAGAGAGAGCGACCGAGAGAGCGAGCGAGAGAGAGAACGACAGAGAGAGAGAGCGACCGAGAGAGAGAGCGAGAGAGCGAGCGAGCGACAGAGCGAGCGACAGAGAGAGCGACAGAGAGAGCGACAGAGAGAGCGACAGAGAGAGCGACATAGCGAGAGAGCGACAGAGCGAGAGAGCGAGAGAGCGACAGAGCGACAGAGCGAGAGAGCGACAGAGCGAGAGAGCGAGAGAGCGACAGAGCGAGAGAGCGACAGAGCGAGAGAGCGACAGAGCGACAGAGCGACAGAGCGAGGAGAGCGACAGAGCGACAGAGCGAGAGAGCGACAGAGAGAGAGAGCGACAGAGAGAGAGAGCGACAGAGAGAGAGAGCGACAGAGAGAGAGAGCGACAGAGAGAGAGAGCGACAGAGAGAGAGAGCGACAGAGAGAGAGAGCGACAGAGAGAGAGAGCGACAGAGAGAGAGAGCGACAGAGAGAGAGAGCGACAGAGAGAGAGAGCGACAGAGAGAGAGAGCGACAGAGAGAGAGAGCGACAGAGAGAGAGAGCGACAGAGAGAGAGAGCGACAGAGAGAGAGAGCGACAGAGAGAGAGAGCGAGAGAGAGAGAGAGCGAGAGAGAGAGAGAGCGAGAGAGAGAGAGAGCGACAGAGAGAGAGAGAGACAGAGAGCGACAGAGAGAGAGAGACAGAGAGCGACAGAGAGAGAGAGACAGAGAGCGACAGAGAGAGAGAGCGACAGAGAGAGAGAGCGACAGGGAGAGAGAGCGACAGGGAGAGCGAGCGACAGGGAGAGCGGGGCGACAGGGAGAGCGGGCGACAGGGAGAGCGGGCGACAGGGAGAGCGGGCGACAGGGAGAGCGGGCGACAGGGAGAGCGGGCGACAGGGAGAGCGGGCGACAGGGAGCGGGCGACAGGGAGAGCGGGCGACAGGGAGAGCGGGCGACAGGGAGAGCGGGCGACAGGGAGAGCGGGCGACAGGGAGAGCGGCGACAGGGAGAGCGGGCGACAGGAGAGCGGGCGACAGGGAGAGCGGGCGACAGGGAGAGCGGGCGACAGGGAGAGCGGCGACAGGGAGAGCGGGCGACAGGGAGAGCGGGCGACAGGAGAGCGAGCGACAGGGAGAGCGAGCGACAGGGAGAGCGAGCGACAGGGAGAGCGAGCGACAGGGAGAGCGAGCGACAGGGAGAGCGAGCGACAGGGAGAGCGAGCGACAGGGAGAGCGAGCGACAGGGAGAGCGAGCGACAGGGAGAGCGAGCGACAGGAGAGCGAGCGACAGGGAGAGCGAGCGACAGGGAGAGCGAGCGACAGGGAGAGCGAGCGACAGGGAGAGCGAGCGACAGGGAGAGCGAGCGACAGGGAGAGCGAGCGACAGGAGAGCGAGCGACAGGGAGAGCGAGCGACAGGGAGAGCGAGCGACAGGGAGAGCGAGCGACAGGAGAGCGAAGCGACAGGGAGAGCGAGCGACAGGGAGAGCGAGCGACAGGGGAGAGCGAGCGACAGGGAGAGCGAGCGACAGGGAGAGCGAGCGGACAGGGAGAGCGAGCGACAGGAGAGCGAGCGACAGGGAGAGCGAGCGACAGGGAGAGCGAGCGACAGAGAGAGAGAGCGACAGAGAGAGAGAGCGACAGAGAGAGAGGAGCGAAGCGAGCGAGCGACAGAGAGAGCGAGCGACAGAGAGAGCGAGCGACAGAGAGAGAGAGCGACAGAGAGAAGAGAGCGACAGAGAGAGAGAGCGACAGAGAGAGAGAGCGACAGAGAGAGAGAGCGACAGAGAGAGAGAGCGACAGAGAGAGAGAGCGACAGAGAGAGAGAGCGACAGAGAGAGAGAGCGACAGAGAGAGAGAGCGACAGAGAGAGAGAGCGACAGAGAGAGAGAGCGACAGAGAGAGAGAGCGACAGAGAGAGAGAGCGACAGAGAGAGAGAGCGACAGAGAGAGAGAGCGACAGAGAGAGAGAGCGACAGAGAGAGAGAGCGACAGAGAGAGAGAGCGACAGAGAAGAGCGACAGAGAGAGAGAGCGACAGAGAGAGAGAGCGACAGAGAGAGAGAGCGACAGAGAGAGAGAGCGACAGAGAGAGAGAGCGACAGAGAGAGAGAGCGACAGAGAGAGAGAGCGACAGAGAGAGAGAGCGACAGAGAGAGCGACAGAGAGAGAGAGCGACAGAGAGAGAGAGCGACAGAGAGAGAGAGCGACAGAGAGAGAGAGCGACAGAGAGAGAGAGCGACAGAGAGAGAGAGCGACAGAGAGAGAGCGACAGAGAGAGAGAGCGACAGAGAGAGAGAGCGACAGAGAGAGAGAGCGACAGAGAGAGAGAGCGACAGAGAGAGAGAGCGACAGAGAGAGAGAGCGACAGAGAGAGAGCGACAGAGAGAGAGCGACAGAGAGAGCGACAGAGAGAGCGACAGAGAGAGCGACAGAGAGAGAGAGCGACAGAGAGAGAGAGCGACAGAGAGAGAGAGCGACAGAGAGAGAGAGCGACAGAGAGAGAGAGCGACAGAGAGAGAGAGCGACAGAGAGAGAGAGCGACAGAGAGAGAGAGCGACAGAGAGAGAGAGCGACAGAGAGAGAGAGCGACAGAGAGAGAGAGCGACAGAGAGAGAGAGCGACAGAGAGAGAGAGCGACAGAGAGAGAGAGCGACAGAGAGAGAGAGCGACAGAGAGAGAGAGCGACAGAGAGAGAGAGCGACAGAGAGAGAGAGCGACAGAGAGAGAGCGACAGAGAGAGAGAGCGACAGAGAGAGAGAGCGACAGAGAGAGAGAGCGACAGAAGAGAGAGAGCGACAGAGAGAGAGAGCGACAGAGAGAGAGAGCGACAGAGAGAGAGAGCGACAGGGAGAGCGAGCGACAGGGAGAGCGACAGGCAGAGAGAGAGCGACAGGCAGAGAGAGAGCGACAGGCAGAGAGAGAGCGACAGGCAGAGAGAGAGCGACAGGCAGAGAGAGAGCGACAGCAGAGAGAGAGCGACAGCAGAGAGAGAGCGACAGGCAGAGAGAGAGTCGACAGGCAGAGAGAGAGCGACAGGCAGAGAGAGAGCGACAGGCAGAGAGAGAGCGACAGGCAGAGAGAGAGCGACAGCAGAGAGAGAGCGACAGGCAGAGAGAGAGCGACAGGCAGAGAGAGAGCGACAGGCAGAGAGAGAGCGACAGGCAGAGAGAGAGGCGACAGGCAGAGAGAGGGCGACAGGCAGGAGAGGGCGACAGGCAAGGGAGAGGGCGACAGGCAGGAGAGGGCGACAGGCAGGGAGAGGGCGACAGGCAGGGAGAGGGGCGACAGGCAGGGAGAGGGGCGACAGGCAGGGAGAGGGCGACAGGCAGGGAGAGGGCGACAGGCAGGGAGAGGGCGACAGGCAGGGAGAGGGGCGACAGGCAGGGAGAGGGCGACAGGCAGGGAGAGGGCGACAGGCAGGGAGAGGGCGACAGGCAGGGAGAGGGCGACAGGCAGGGAGAGGGCGACAGGCAGGAAGAGGGCGACAGGCAGGGAGAGGGCGACAGGCAGGAGAGGGGCGACAGGCAGAGAGAGGGCGACAGGCAGAGAGAGGGCGACAGGCAGAGAGAGGGGCGACAGGCAGAGAGAGGGGCGACAGGCAGAGAGAGGGCGACAGCAGAGAAGGGCGACAGGCAGAGAGAGGGCGACAGGCAGAGAGAGGGCGACAGGCAGGGAGGAGGGCGACAGGCAGGGAGAGGGCGACAGGCAGGGAGAGGGCGACAGGCAGGGAGAGGGCGACAGGGCAGAGAGAGGGCGACAGGCAGAGAGAGGGCGACAGGCAGAGAGAGGGCGACAGGCAGAGAGAGGGCGACAGGCAGAGAGAGGGCGACAGGCAGAGAGAGGGCGACAGGCAGAGAGAGGGCGACAGGCAGAGAGAGGGCGACAGGCAGAGAGAGGGCGACAGCAGAGAGAGCGACAGAGAAGAGAGCGACAGAGATAGAGAGCGACAGAGATAGAGAGCGACAGAGATAGAGAGCGACAGAGATAGAGAGCGACAGAGATAGGAGCGACAGAGATAGAGAGCGACAGAGATAGAGAGCGACAGAGATAGAGAGCGACAGAGATAGAGAGCGACAGAGATAGAGAGCGACAGAGATAGAGAGCGACAGAGATAGAGAGCGACAGAGATAGAGAGCGACAGAGATAGAGAGCGACAGAGATAGAGAGCGACAGAGATAGAGAGCGACAGAGATAGAGAGCGACAGAGATAGAGAGCGACAGAGATAGAGAGCGACAGAGATAGAGAGCGACAGAGATAGAGAGCGACAGAGATAGAGAGCGACAGAGATAGAGAGCGACAGAGATAGAGAGCGACGAGATAGAGAGCGACAGAGATAGAGAGCGACAGAGATAGAGAGCGACAGAGATAGAGAGCGACAGAGATAGAGAGCGACAGAGATAGAGAGCGACAGAGATAGAGAGCGACAGAGATAGAGAGCGACAGAGATAGAGAGCGACAGAGATAGAGAGCGACAGAGATAGTGAGCGACAGAGATAGTGAGCGACAGAGATAGAGAGCGACAGAGATAGAGAGCGACAGAGATAGAGAGCGACAGAGATAGAGAGCGACAGAGATCGAGAGCGACAGAGATCGAGAGCGACAGAGATCGAGAGCGACAGAGATCGAGAGCGACAGAGATCGAGAGCGACAGAGATCGAGAGCGACAGAGATCGAGAGCGACAGAGATCGAGAGCGACAGAGATCGAGAGCGACAGAGATCGAGAGCGACAGAGATCGAGAGCGACAGAGATCGAGAGCGACAGAGATCGAGAGCGACAGAGATCGAGAGCGACAGAGATGAGAGCGACAGAGATCGAGAGCGACAGAGATCGAGAGCGACAGAGATCGAGAGCGACAGAGATCGAGAGCGACAGAGATAGAGAGCGACAGAGATAGAGAGCGACAGAGATAGAGAGCGACAGAGATAGAGAGCGACAGAGATAGAGAGCGACAGAGATAGAGAGCGACAGAGATAGAGAGCGACAGAGATAGAGAGCGACAGAGATAGAGAGCGACAGAGATAGAGAGCGACAGAGATAGAGAGCGACAGAGATAGAGAGCGACAGAGATAGAGAGCGACAGAGATAGAGAGCGACAGAGATAGAGAGCGACAGAGGCACCCAGAGGGACACCCAGAGCGTGACCTCTAGTTTATGGAGCTGCGGTCCAGAAAAGAACAAACCAGTTGGCTGTGGCGATGTGAGGAGCGGACAACGCACGCGGAGATGGCGGACGGGCAGGGTCTGGCCCTGCCAGCTCAGTGGTCAATGGACCAGTTGGTGAGGTTCTTAAAATGAGAAGTTCACCCAACAGTGGAAGGAAAGTGCGGAAGACCTGGCCCGGGCAGTGGACTCGATCAAGGCGGTGGTGGACCGCGTGGAGACGAGACTGGCGGCCCAGGGACAGGCCATCCAGAGGTTGGAGAGCAGGCGGGGGAGCAGGAGGAATAGTCCACCTCGATGGCAGCAGAGATTAGGCTGATGTGTCACCAGCAGAAGAGACTGCTGGAGAAAGTGGAGGACCTGGAGAACCGTTCTCGTAGGCAGAATGTCCGGAATGTGGGCTTGCCGGAGGGAATCGAAGGAATGGATGCGGATGCGTATGTCGGGGAAGATGCTGGAGAAGCTGCTTGGGGAAGGTTCGTTTGACCGGCCGCTGGAGGTGGATCGGGCCCACAGGGCACTGATGCGCAAACCCCAGGAGGGGTGAGCCGCCGAGAGCGATGGTGGTACAATTGCATCGGTTCCTGGTAAAGGAACTCATCATGAGGTGGGCCAGATAGACGAGGCGATGCACTTGGGAAGCCGTTGAGATTCGGGTGTAACAGGACCTGGAGGCAGAGCTCGTGAAGAGGAGGGCGAGCTTTCATCAGGTCAAGTCGGCCCTGTACAAGAGCATAAATGTTTGGACTACTGTACCCGGCCCGCCTGTGGGTGACCATTCGGGGCTGGGAGCTGTACGTAGGCTCGGCGGAGGAGGCAGTGGACTTCATGAAGGAGAATGGACTCGCAGGGGGGAGGAGGACCTTGAACTTGGACTGAGGAGAACTGAACTATGTTGTGAAAAACTTTTGGTTTATGTTGTTTGGAATTCTTTTGCTTGTTTCCGTTTTCCTGTTCTGTTTGGGTTAGGCTGGTTTGCAGTTCTTTGTTAAGGGATGAGGAGTGGGGCCTCTGTGTTTGGACCGTGGGAGGGATTGTTTGTTTGTTTTTACTTCTTGCCTTTGTTTTGACTGTTAAGAGCGGTGGGAGGGGAATCAGTGGGGGGGAGGGGGGGGGGGGGGAGATGCTAGGCGCCATGGGCAGGGGTTGTCAGGCTCGCTGGGTGGGCGAGTTCATGGAAGCAAAGTGCGGGGTGAGCTGAAGATCGATGGGAGTGGGAGTGTGGGTGTGTTGGGTGGGGGGGGCGGGGGATTATACTGCTGACAGAGAGGGGATTTTCAAAGCTGGGGAGGAGGAGGGTTGATGACGGTAGTTGCCGAAGGCGGGCCAGTGGAGCTGCGGGACATGGGTCGCTGACTGGCCTCGGAGAGGTTATGGTTGATCGGGCGGGGATGGGGGCGAGGTGCCCCCTGACCAGGCTGGTCACATGGAACGTTCGGGGACTGAATGGGCCAGTCGAAAGGGCCCGTGTGTTCGCGCACTTGAGGCAACTAAAGGCAGAGGTGGCCATGTTGCAGGAGACACATCTGAAGGTGGGGGGCCAGATTAGGTTAAGGAAGGGATGGGTTGGGCAGGTGTTCCATTCAGGGCTAGACGTTGAAGCAAGGAGGGTGGCAGTCTTGGTTAATAAGCGGGTGGCATTCGAGGTGGGAAATATAGAGGAGGACCCAGGGAGTAGATATGTTATGGTTAGTGGGAGGTTGGAGGGAATGGCTGTGGTATTGGTATATATGCCCCGAACTGGGATGACGTTGAATTTGTTAGACGGGTCCTGGGGAAAATCCCAGACCTAGATTCACATCGACGGATTATGGGGGGAGATTTCAATACGGTCCTGGATCCAAGGCTGGACCGGTCGAGTTCCAGGGCTGGGAAGGTATCAGCTATGGCAAAGGAGTTTTGGGGGTTTACGGAGCGCATGGGAGGGGTGTTTGATATGTGGAGGTTTGGGAGGCCGAGGAGTAAGGAGTTTTCATTCTACTCCCATGTGCAGAAGGTGTATTCCCAGATAGACTTCTTTGTGATGGACAAAACGCTGCTGGCTGAGGTGGTAGATTGCTAAATATTCAGCAATAGTGTCAGACCACACCCTGCACAGCGTAGACTTGCAAGTTAGCAAAGGAAAGGCCCAGCACCGCAATGGAGGTTGGATGTGGGGCTGTTAGCAGAGGAGATGTGTGAGCGGGTGAGGGAGGTAATTCGGGGATATATAAAGATCAATGACACGGGTGAGGTTTCAGCCGGAGTGGTTTAGGAGGCACTGAAGGCGGTTATTAGGGGGAACTCATCTCAATTCGGGCCCATAAGGAGAAGGCTGAAAGGGCAGAGTTGGATAGACTGGTTGGCGAAATTTTACATGTGGACAGGAGGTATGCAGAGTCTCCGGATGACGGGCTTTGGAAGGAGCGTCAAAGACTGCAGCTGGAATTTGGGCTCCTGTCCACAGGTAAGACGGAGGGACAGCTGAGGAGGGTAAAGTGGGCAGTCTATGAATATGGGGAAAAAGCCAACGGGTGCTGGCGCATCAGCTGAGGAAACAGGAGGCGGCAAGAGAGATTGGGAAAGTGAGGGATACGGGGGGGGGGTTGAATGATGTGTTTCGGGAGTTTTACAGTAAGTTGTATAAATCGGAACCCCCAGCCAGGGAGGAGGGGATGAAACGGTTTCTGGAGAGGCTGGAGTTTGAGAATAGATGAGGAGTTGGTGGAGGATCTGGGAGCCCCAATCGGGCTTGGGAAGGTTATAGACTGGTTGGGGGCGATGCAATCGGGTAAAGCCCCGGGACCAGGCAGATACCCGGTTGAGTTCTCCAAAAGGTTTTCCGGGCTGTTGGGGCCACTTCTCGTAAAGTATTTTAATGAGTCGAAGGAGCTGGGAGTGCTCCCCCCAATGTTACCGCAGACATCGATTTCCCTTATTTTGAAACGGGACAAGGATCCGGAGAACTGGGATTTGTTAAGGGACGACATCTGATGTCCAACATTAGGCGGCTCCTTAATGTAATAATGATGCCTGTGGAGGGGGCACGAGGTCGAGGTGGGGGTGACCATGGATGCAGAAAGGGCCTTTGATCAGGTAGAGTGGAAGTATTTGTGGGAGGCCCTGGGAAGGTTTGGGCAGGGATTTGTGGATTGCGTCCGGTTGCTATATTAGGCACCGGTGCCGAATGCAAGGACAAATCGGTTTCGATCAGAATATTTTGGTCTGTGTCGGGGGATGAGACAGGGGTGTTCACTCTCCCCACTACTGTTTGCCCTGGCCATAGAGCCTTTGGCAATGGTGCTGAGAGCATTGAACATTTCATAGAATCATAGAATTTACACTGCAGAAGGAGGCCATTCGGCCCGTCGAGTCTGCACCAGCTCTTGGAAAGAGCATCCTACCCACGGTCAACACCTCCACCCTATCCCCATAACCCAGTAACCCCACCTAACTCTAAGGGCAATTGTGGACACTAAGGGCAATTTATCATGGCCAATCCACCTAACCTGCACATCTTTGGGCTGTGGGAGGAAACCGGAGCACCCGGAGGAAACCCACGCACACATGGGGAGAACGTACAGACTCCGCACAGACAGTGACCCAAGCCAGAATCGAACCTGGGACCCTGGAGCTGTGAAGCAATTGTGCTATCCACAATTCTACTGTGCTGCCCTTTTGGCGGGGGATAGTGAGAGGGGGGGGTGGAACATAGGGTCTCACTCTTTGCAGACGATTTGCTCCTTTATATAACAGACCCATTGGGGGGGATTGCAGGAATTATGGGGATATTGGAGGAATTTGGCCGGTTCTCAGGTTACAAACTGAAAATGAGCAAGAGTGAGGTTTTTGCGATCCAGGCAAGGGGGCAGGAGAGGAGACTGAGGGAGATGACGTTCAAAGTGGTGGGAGGGAGTTTTAGGTACCTGGGGATTCAAGTGGCAAGGGAGTGGGGGCAGCTTTATAAATTAAATTTGGGCAGGTTGATTGAGCAAATGAAAGGGGACTTCCGTAGGCGGGATGTGCTCCCGCTGTCATTGGCGGGGAGGGTACAGACTGAAAATTACAGTCCTCCCGAGATTGCTGTTGGTCTTCCAATCTTCATCCCCAAGGAATTTTTTAGGAAGATGAATGTGGCGATCTCGGGTTTCATATGGGCCGGGAAAGCCCAGAGGGTGAAGAAGGTTCTTCTTGAGCGGGGGGGGGGGGGGGGAATAGAGAGATTTGGAGAGCTCTTCATTGAGGAGGGTTTCCTGAGCCTGGAGGAGGAGTTTGAGCTGCCGGGTGGGAACGGGTTCCGGTACCTGCAGGTACGGGATTTTGTCCGCAGGCAGGTCCCGAGCTTCCCTCCCCTCCCACTAAGGGGGATACAAGATAAGGTGATGTCTAAAACAGGGGTTGGGGAGACGAGGGGCTCGGAAATATATAAGGAACTGATGGAGTGGGAAGGGGTTCCAATTGGGGAGGTGAAGAGGAAGTGGGAGGAAGAGCTGGGAGGGGAGTTGGAAGTCGGGTTCTGGGAGAGGGCCCTGTGGAGAGTCAATGCATCCTCGTTGTGTGCCAGGTTTATCCTGATCCAATTTAATGTGCTTCATAAGGCTCGTATGACTGTGGCCCAGATGAGCAGGTTTTTGAGGAGGTGGAGGAAAGGTGTGAGTGCTGTGGGGGAAGTCCTGTGAATCATGTACACATGTTCTGGGCGTGTCCGAGGCTGAGGGGAGTCTGGCAGGGATTTTCAGACGTCATGTCAGAGGTCCTGGAAGGGAGGATGACTCCGAGTCCAGAGATGGCAATATTTGGAGTGTCGGGAAATCTGGGAGCCGGGGGGGAGGAGGTTGGGGGGAGAAGAGGCCTGTCATTTTGGCCTTTGCCTCCCTGGTGGCCTGGAGACAGATTTTGTTGGAATGGAGGGACTCTGAGCCTCCAAAGTCGGGGGTTTGGGTCAGTGACATGAAAGGGGTTCACTACAGGGGTTCGCTCGGAGGTGGCAGCCATTCATCGACTTCTTCAAGGAGCATTGACCGGAGCGGGGGAGTGGGGGGGGGGGGGGGGGGGGGGGGGGGGCATGGAAGTGACAAATAAGGGTAGGGAATCTCGTGTATGGGGAGTTAGGGGCTAGGGCTGGGGGTGTGGGTATGTTACTGTGGGTTTTTTCAGACCTGTTGGGGGGGGGGATTGGAGGGATTATGGGGGCACGGGAGGACATTGGGCAAAATGCCATTCAAGGGGGTGGGAGGGAGGTTAGCTGTATCCAGGTGGTACAGATATGGGGACAGTTCCACAAATTGAATCTGGGTAGGCTGGCAGAGCACATGAAGGTTTCCTGAGCGGAGGATGGAGGAGGGGGAGGAAAGGGCAGGCATGGAGTGATGAATCAGGGTATGAAAACCAATGGTGAGAGGGTGGGGAAGGGCAGGCAGTGTGTCGTTCTAAGCCAAATTAGTTGGAGTTTGTGTTTGGGGGTTGGTGCTTATTTCATTGTGGGTTCTGTTGTATGTTATTGTGGGAAAGTGTTAAAATTATTCAACTCTCAATGAAATATTTTCTAAAAAGTAAAGGATTGAACTCCAGCACTCCCTCAGAATTGACCGTCCGACAGTGCGGCACTCCCTCAGTACTGACCCTCTGACAGTGCGGCACTCCCTCAGTATCGATCCTTTGACAGTGCAGCACTCTCTCAGTACTGACCCTCTCAGTCCAGCCCTACCTCTGTACTGACCCTCTGACAGTGCAGCACTCCCTCAGTACTGACTCTCTCACAGTCCAGCCCTACCTCTGTACTGACCCTCTGACAGTGCAGCGCTCCCTCAGTACTGACCCTCTGGCAGTGCAGCACTCACTCAGTACTGACCCTGACACTGCAGCACTCCCTCAGTGCTGAGCCTCCGACAGTGCAGCGCTCCCTCAGTACTGTCCCTCTCACAGTGCAGCACTCCCTCAGTACTGAACCTGACACTGCAGCACTCCCTCAGTACTGACCCTCTGGCAGTGCAGCACTCCCTCAGTACTGACCCTCTGGCAGTGCAGCACTCCCGCAGTACTGACCTTCTCACAGAGCAGCACTCCCTCAGTACTGATCGTCTACAGTGCAGCACTCCCTCAGTACTGACCCTCTGACAGTGCAGCACTCCCTCAGTACTGACCCTCGGATAGTGCAGAACTCCCTCAGTGCTGACCCTCGGATAGTGCAGAACTCCCTCAGTGCTGACCCTCTGACAGTGCAGCACTCCCTCAGTGCAGCTCTCCCTCAGTGCTGACCCTCTGACAGTGCAATGCTCCCTCAGTACTGAGCCTATGACAGTGCAGCACTCACTCAGTACTGACCCTGACACTGCAGCACTCCCTCAGTGCTGAGCCTCCGACAGTGCAGCGCTCCCTCAGTACTGTCCCTCTCACAGTGCAGCACTCCCTCAGTACTGAACCTGACACTGCAGCACTCCCTCAGTACTGACCCTCTGGCAGTGCAGCACTCCCTCAGTACTGACCCTCTGGCAGTGCAGCACTCCCGCAGTACTAACCTTCTCACAGAGCAGCACTCCCTCAGTACTGATCGTCTACAGTGCAGCACTCCCTCAGTACTGACCCTCTGACAGTGCAGCACTCCCTCAGTACTGACCTTTGGCAGTGCAGCACTCCCTCAGTACTGACCCTCTGGCAGAGCTCCACTCCCTCAGGACTGAGCCTCCGACAGTGCTGCACTCCCTCAATACTGACCCTCTGACAGTGCAGCACTCCCTCAGTACTGACCCTCTACAATGCAGCGCTCACTCTGTATCGATCCTCTGACAGTGCAGCACTCCCTCAGTACCGACCCTCTGGCAGTGCAGTGCTCCCTCAGTACTGACCCTCTGGCAGTGCAGCACTCTCTCAGTACTGACCCTCTGGCAGTGCAGTGCTCCCTCAGTACTGACCCTCTGGCAGTGCAGCACTCCCTCAGTACTAACCCTCTGGCAGTGTAGTGCTCCAGTACTCCCTCAGTACTGACCCTCTGACAAAGCAGCACTCCCTCAGTACTGACCCTCTGACAGTGCAGCACTCCCTCAGGACTGACCCTCTACAATGCAGCGCTCCCTCAGTATTGACCCTCTGGCAGTGTAGCGCTCCCTCAGTACTTACCTTCTGACAGAGCAGCACTCCCTCAGTACTGAGCCTCCGACAGTGCAGTGCTCCCTCAGTACTGACCCTCTGGCAGTGCAGCGCTCCCTCAGTACTGACCCTCTGGCAGTGTAGTGCTCCCTCAGTACTGACCCTCTGGCAGCGTAGCGCTCCCTCAGTACTTACCCACTGGTAGTGTAGCGCTCCCTCAGTACTTGACCCTGTGACAATGCAGCACTCCCTCAGTACTGATCCTCTGACAGTGCGGCACTCCCTCAGTACTGACCCTCTGACAGTGCAGCACTCCCTCAGTACTGAGCCTCCGACAGTGCAGTGCTCCCTCAGTACTGACTCTCTGACAGTGCAGCACTCCCTCAGTACTGACCCTCTGACAGTGCAGCGCTCCAGTACTCCCTCAGTACTGACCCTCTGGCAGTGCAGCGCTCCCTCAGTACTGACCCTCTGGCAGTGCAGCACTCCCTCAGTACTGACCCTCTGGCAGTGCAGCGGTCCCTCAGTACTGACCATCTGGCAGTGTAGTGCTCCCTCAGTGCTGATCCTCTGGCAGTGTAGCGCTCCCTCAGTACTTACCTTCTGACAGTGCAGCACTCCCTCAGTACTGACCCACTGGTAGTGCAGCGCTCCTTCAGTACTGACCCTTTGGCAGTGCAGCGCTGCAGTGCTCCCTCAGTACTGACCCTCTGGCAGTGTAACGCTCCCTCAGTACTTACCTTCTGACAGAGCAGCACTCCCTCGGTACTGACCCTCTGACAGTGCAGCATTCCCTCAGTACTTGACCCTCTGACAATGCAGCACTCCCTCAGTACTGACCCTCTGACAATGCAGCACTCCCTCAGTACTGACCCTCTAGCAGTGCAGTGCTCCCTCAGTACTGATCCTCTGACAGTGCAGCACTCCCTCAGTACTGACCCTCTGGCAGTGTAGCGCTCCCTCAGTACTTACCTTCTGACAGAGCAGCACTCCCTCAGTACTGACCCTCTGACAGTGCAGCACTCCCTCAGTGCTGACCCTCTGACAGTGCAGCGCTCTCTCAGTACTGACCGTCTGGCAGTGTAGCACTCCCTCAGTACTGACCCTCTGGCAGTGCAGAGCTCCCTCAGTACTTACCTTCTGACAATGCAGCACTCCCTCAGTACTTGACCCTCTGACAATGCAGCACTCCCTCAGTACTGACCCTCTGACAGTGCAGCGCTCCCTCAGTACTGACCCTCTGACAATGCAGCACTCCCTCAGTACTGACCCTCTGACAGTGCAGCGCTCCCTCAGTACTGACCCTCTGACAGTGCAGCACTCCCTCAGTGCTGACCCTCTGACAGTGCAATGCTCCCTCAGTACTGAGCCTATGACAGTGCAGCACTCACTCAGTACTGACCCTGACACTGCAGCACTCCCTCAGTGCTGAGCCTCCGACAGTGCAGCGCTCCCTCAGTACTGTCCCTCTCACAGTGCAGCACTCCCTCAGTACTGAACCTGACACTGCAGCACTCCCTCAGTACTGACCCTCTGGCAGTGCAGCACTCCCTCAGTACTGACCTTCTCACAGAGCAGCACTCCCTCAGTACTGATCGTCTACAGTGCAGCACTCCATCAGTACCGATCCTTTGACAGTGCAGCACTCCCTCAGTGCTGACCCTCTGACAGTGCAGCACTCCCTCAGTACTGACCTTTGGCAGTGCAGCACTCCCTCAGTACTGACCCTCTGGCAGAGCTCCACTCCCTCAGGACTGAGCCTCCGACAGTGCTGCACTCCCTCAATACTGACCCTCTGACAGTGCAGCACTCCCTCAGTACTGACCCTCTACAATGCAGCGCTCACTCTGTATCGATCCTCTGACAGTGCAGCACTCCCTCAGTACCGACCCTCTGGCAGTGCAGTGCTCCCTCAGTACTGACCCTCTGGCAGTGCAGCACTCCCTCAGTACTGACCCTCTGGCAGTGTAGTGCTGCCTCAGTACTAACCCTCTGGCAGTGTAGCGCTCCCTCAGTTAATACCTTCTGACAGAGCAGCACCCCCTCAGTCCTGACCCTCTGGCAGTGCAGCGCTCCCTCAGTACTGACCCTCTGGCAGAGCAGCGCTCCCACAGTACTGACCCTCTGGCAGGTTAGTGCTCCAGTACTCCCTCAGTACTGACCCTCTGACAAAGCAGCACTCCCTCAGTATTGACCCTCTGGCAGTGTAGCGCTCCCTCAGTACTTACCTTCTGACAGTGCAGCACTCCCTCAGGACTGACCCTCCACAATGCAGCGCTCCCTCAGTATTGACCCTCTGGCAGTGCAGCGCTCCCTCAGTACTGACCCTCTGGCAGTGTAGTGCTCCCTCAGTACTGACCCTCTGGCAGTGTAGTGCTCCCTCAGTACTTGACCCTGTGACAATGCAGCACTCCCTCAGTACTGATCCTCTGACAGTGCAGCACTCCCTCAGTACTGACCCTCTGACAGTGCAGCACTCCCTCAGTACTGAGCCTCCGACAGTGTAGTGCTCCCTCAGTACTGACTCTCTGACAGTGCAGCACTCACTCAGTACTGACCCTCTGACAGTGCAGCGCTCCAGTACTCCCTCAGTACTGACCCTCTGGCAGTGCAGCGCTCCCTCAGTACTGACCCTCTGGCAGTGCAGCACTCCCTCAGTACTGACCCTCGGGCAGTGCAGCGGTCCCTCAGTACTGACCATCTGGCAGTGTAGTGCTCCCTCAGTACTGATCCTCTGGCAGTGTAGCGCTCCCTCAGTACTTACCTTCTGACAGTGCAGCACTCCCTCAGTACTGACCCACTGGTAGTGCAGCGCTCCTTCAGTACTGACCCTTTGGCAGTGCAGCGCTGCAGTGCTCCCTCAGTACTGACCCTCTGGCAGTGTAGCGCTCCCTCAGTACTTACCTTCTGACAGAGCAGCACTCCCTCAGTACTGACCCTCTGACAGTGCAGCATTCCCTCAGTACTTGACCCTCTGACAATGCAGCACTCCCTCAGTACTGACCCTCTGACAATGCAGCACTCCCTCAGTACTGACCCTCTAGCAGTGCAGTGCTCCCTCAGTACTGATCCTCTGACAGTGCAGCACTCCCTCAGTACTGACCCTCTGGCAGTGTAGCGCTCCCTCAGTACTTACCTTCTGACAGAGCAGCACTCCCTCAGTACTGACCCTCTGACAGTGCAGCACTCCCTCAGTGCTGACCCTCTGACAGTGCAGCACTCCCTCAGTGCTGACCCTCTGACAGTGCAGCGCTCTCTCAGTACTGACCGTCTGGCAGTGCAGCGCTCCCTCAGTACTGACCCTCTGACAGTGCAACACTCCCTCAGTACTTGACCCGCTGACAATGCAGCACTCCCTCAGTACTGACCCTCTGACAGTGCAGCGCTCCCTCAGTACTGACCCTCTGACAGTGCAATTCTTTGACTTAGGGCAAGAAAGACTGCTGTGAGTCAGTGTCGGTCGAGAGAGAGAGAGAGATATTGGGTCTCTGCCCTTCTCCCCGGATTCAGTCAGGGTTCCCTCACTGGGGGTCCCTGCTCTCCCAGCCCGAATAGAGGAACAGGCTCCCTTTAAGGAGCAATACAACAGACTGATTGCCCCTTTATCTGGGCAGTGACGAAAAAGCTTTCGTAACTCAGTATCACCATTTCCTGGACATCTTTCGGAGGCTGAGGCGGGCCCGAAGACAGTGGAAGAGTTCGCTGATCAATCGCGCAGATTGTAAAGTTAGGAAAACCGTCGCTCACCTCACACTCTCGTTCCGCGCCCTGTGCACCTGGAGTTAAACTTTGGAAACGGCTTCTGCGTTGGAAGCTCAGTTGCAGAACTTTCCCTGTGCCAGCTCCAATCTCCCTCAATCGATGCGAGGCTCAGGAGAGTGTCTCTGCCAGACAGGGATTCTACCAGGTGTGGCTCCCAGACTGAAACGCTGCCCTCACTTCCTGCTGAACTGAATCACAATCAGTAATCACAGCCCGCACGCCCCACCCCCGCACTGCAACACAAAACATTCAACACTTACAAACAAGGAAGGCACTCTGCTCAAGCGGGTAAAGCTAACTGGGAGCAGGGTTCCACACACATAGATTCTCACTGGGGTAGGGGTTCCACACACACTGACTCTCACTGGGGTTCAGGTCACGCACACACTGACTCTCACTGGGATATGGGTTCCGCACACACTGACTCTCACTGGGGTACAGGTCTCGCACACACTGACTCTCACTGGGATACGGGTTACACACACACTGACTCTCACTGGGGTACAGGTTCCACACACACTGACTCTCACTGGGGAACAGGTTCCACACAATTTGATTCTCACTGGGGTACGGGTTGCACACACACACTGACTCTCACTGGGGTACGGGTTCCACACACACTGATTCTCACTGGGGTACGGGTTCCACACACATTGACTCTCACTGGGGTACGGGTTACACTCACACTGACTCTCAGTGGGATATGGGTTACACACACACTGACTCTCACTGGGATACGGGTTCCACACACACAGAGTCTCATTGGGGTACGGGTTCCACACACACTGACTCTCACTGGGGTATGGGTTCCAAACACACTGATTCTCACTGGGGTACGGGTTCCACACACACTGACTCTCACTGGGGTACAGGTCACGCACACACTGACTCTCACTGGGATATGGGTTACACACACACTGACTCTCACTGGGGTACAGGTCACGCACACACTGACTCTCACTGGGATACGGGTTACACACACACTGACTCTCACTGGGGTACAGGTTCCACACACACTGACTCTCACTGGGGAACAGGTTCCACACAATTTGATTCTCACTGGGGTACGGGTTCCACACACACACTGACTCTCACTGGGGTACGGGTTCCACACACACTGACTCTCACTGGGGTACGGGTTCCACACACAATGACTCTCACTGGGCTACGGGTTACACTCACACTGACTCTCAGTGGGGTACAGTTCCACACACACTGACTCTCACTGGGGTAAGGGTCCCAAACACACTGACTCTCACTGGGGTACGGGTTCCACACACACTGTCTCTCACTGGGGTACAGGTTCCACACACACTGACTCTCACTGGGGTACGGGTTCCACACACACTGACTCTCACTGGGGTACGCATTCCACACACACTGACTCTCACTGGGGTACGGCTTCCAAACACACTGACTCTCACTGGGGTACGCGTTCCACACACACTGACTCTCACTGGGGTACGGGTTCCACACACACTGACTCTCACTGGGGTACTGGTTCCACACACACTGACTCTCAGTGGGGTATGGGTTCCACACACACTGACTCTCAGTGGGGTACGGGTTCCACACACACTGATTCTCACTGGGGTACGGGTACCACACACACTGACCCTCACTGGGGTATGGGTTCCACACACACAGAGTCTCATTGGGGTACGGGTTCCACACACACTGACTCTCACTGGGGTACGGGTTCCAAACACACTGACTCTCACTGGGGTACGGGTTCCACACACACTGACTCTCACTGGGGTACAGGTCACGCACACACTGACTCTCACTGGGATACGGGTTACACACACACTGACTCTCACTGGGGTACAGGTTCCACACACACTGACTCTCACTGGGGTACGGGTTCCACACACACTGACTCTCACTGGGGTACAGGTCACGCACACACTGACTCTCACTGGGATACGGGTTACACACACACTGCCTCTCACTGGGGTACAGGTTCCACACACACTGACTCTCACTGGGGAACGGGTTCCACACAATTTGATTCTCACTGGGGTACGGGTTCCACACACACACTGACTCTCACTGGGGTACGGGTTCCACACACACTGACTCTCACTGGGGTACGGGTTCCACAGACATTGACTCTCACTGGGGTACGGGTTACGCTCACACTGACTCTCAGTGGGGTACAGTTCCACACACACTGACTCTCACTGGGGTACGGGTTCCACACACACTGACTCTCACTGGGGTACGGGTTCCACACACACTGACCCTCACTGGGGTACGGGTTCCACACACACTGACCCTCACTGGAGTAAGGGTCCCACACACACTGACTCTCACTGGGGTAAGGGTTCCACACACACTGACTCTCACTGGAGTAAGGGTCCCACACACACTGACTCTCACTGGGATACGGGTTCCACACACACTGCCTCTCACTGGGGTACGGGTTCCACACACACTGTCTCTCATTGGGGTATGGGTTCCACACACACAGACTCTCACTGGGGTACGGGCTCCACACACACTGACTCTCACTGGGGTACGGGTTCCACACACACTGACTCTCACTGGGGTATGGGTTCCACACACACAGGCTCTCACTGGGGTACGGGTTCCATACACACTGACTCTCACTGGAGTAAGGGTCCCACACACACTGACTCTCACTGGGGTACGGGTTCCTCACACACTGACTCTCACTGGGGTTCGGGTTCCACACACACTGACTCTCATTGGGGTATGGGTTCGACACACACTGACTCTCACTGGGGTACGGGTTCCACACACACTGACTCTCACTGGGGTATGGGTTACACACACACAGACTCTCACTGGGGAGCGGGATCCACACACACGGACTCTCACTGGGGTACGGGTTCCAAACACACGGACTCTCACTGGGGTACGGGTTCCACACACACTGACTCTCACTGGGGTACGGGTTCCAAACACACGGACTCTCACTGGGGTACGGGTTCCACACACACTGACTCTCACTAAGGTACGCCTTCCACACACACAGACTCTCACTGGGGTACGGGTTCCACACACACTGACTCTCACTGGGGTATGGGTTCCACACACACTGACTCTCACTGGGGTCCGGGTCCAACACACACTGACTCTCACTGGGGTACGGGTTCCACCCACACTGACTCTCACTGGGGTATGGGTTCCACACACACTGACTCTCACTGGGGCACGGGTCCCAAACACACTGACTCTCATTGGGGTACGGGTTCGAAACACACGGACACTCACTGGGGTACGGGTTCCACACACACTGACTCTCACTGGGGTACGCGTTCCACACACACTGACTCTCACTGGGGTACGCGTTCCACACACACTGACTCTCACTGGGGTACGGGTTCCACACACACTGACTCTCACTGGGGTACGCGTTCCACACACACTGACTCTCACTGGGGTACGGGTTCCACACACACTGATTCTCACTCGGGTACGGGTTCCACACACACTGACTCTCACTGGGGTACGGGTTCCACACACACTGACTCTCACTGGGGTATGGGTTCCACACACACTGACTCTCACTGGGGCACGGGTCCCAAACACACTGACTCTCATTGGGGTATGGGTTCCACACACACTGACTCTCACTGGGGTACGGGTTCCACACACACTGACTCTCACTGGGGTACGGGTTCCACACACACTGACCCTCACTGGGGTACGGGTTCCACACAAACTGACCCTCACTGGGGTATGGGTTCCACACACACTGACTCTCACTGAGGTACGGGTTCCACACACACAGACTCTCATTGGGATACGGGTTCCAAACACACTGACTCTCACAGGGGTACGGGTTCCGCACACCCTGACTCTCACTGGGGTACAGGTTACGCACACACTGACTCTAACTGGGGTACGGGTTCCACACACACTGACTCTCACTGGGGTACTGGTTCCACACACACTGACTCTCAGTGGGGTACGGGTTCCACACACACTGACTCTCAGTGGGGTACGGGTTCCACACACACTGATTCTCACTGGGGTAGAGGTCACGCACACACTGACTCTCACTGGGGTACGGGTTTCACACACACTGACCCTCACTGGGGTATGGGTTCCACACACACAGAGTCTCATTGGGGTACGGGTTCCACACACACTGACTCTCACTGGGGTACGGGTTCCAAACACACTGACTCTCACTGGGGTACGGGTTCCACACACACTGACTCTCACTGGGGTAGCGGTCACGCACACACTGACTCTCACTGGGATACGGGTTCCACACACACTGACTCTCACTGGGGTACGGGTTCCACACAAATTGACTCTCACTGGGGTACGGGTTACACACACACTGACTCTCAGTGGGGTACAGTTCCACACACACTGACTCTCACTGGGGTACGTGTTCCAAACACACTGACTCTAACTGGGGTATGGGTTTCACACACACTGACTCTCACTGGGGTACGGGTTCCATACACACTGACTCTCACTGGAGTAAGGGTCCCACATACACTGACTCTCACTGGGGTAAGGGTTCCACACACACTGACTCTCACTGGAGTAAGGGTCCCACACACACTGACTCTCATTGGGATACGGGTTCCACACACACTGCCTCTCACTGGGGTACGGGTTCCACACACACTGTCTCCATTGGGGTATGGGTTCCACACACACAGACTCTCACTGGGGTACAGGTACCACACACACTGACTCTCACTGGGGTACGGGTTCCACGCACACTGACTCTCACTGGCGTATGGGTTCCACACACACAGGCTCTCACTGGGGTACGGGATCCTCACACACGGACTCTCACTGGGGTACGGGTTCCAAACACACGGTCTCTCACTGGGGTACGGGTTCCACACACACGGACTCTCACTGGGGTACGGGTTCCACACACACTGACTCTCACTCGGGTACGGGTTCCACACACACAGACTCTCATTGGGGTACGGGTTCCAAACACACTGACTCTCACTGGCGTATGGGTTCCACACACACAGGCTCTCACTGGGGTACGGGATCCTCACACACGGACTCTCACTGGGGTACGGGTTCCAAACACACGGTCTCTCACTGGGGTACGGGTTCCACACACACGGACTCTCACTGGGGTACGGGTTCCACACACACTGACTCTCACTCGGGTACGGGTTCCACACACACTGACTCTCACTGGGGAACGGGTTCCACACAATTTGATTCTCACTGGGGTACGGGTTCCACACACACACTGACTCTCACTGGGGTACGGGTTCCACACACACTGACTCTCACTGGGGTACGGGTTCCACAGACATTGACTCTCACTGGGGTACGGGTTACGCTCACACTGACTCTCAGTGGGGTACAGTTCCACACACACTGACTCTCACTGGGGTACGGGTTCCACACACACTGACTCTCACTGGGGTACGGGTTCCACACACACTGACCCTCACTGGGGTACGGGTTCCACACACACTGACCCTCACTGGAGTAAGGGTCCCACACACACTGACTCTCACTGGGGTAAGGGTTCCACACACACTGACTCTCACTGGAGTAAGGGTCCCACACACACTGACTCTCACTGGGATACGGGTTCCACACACACTGCCTCTCACTGGGGTACGGGTTCCACACACACTGTCTCTCATTGGGGTATGGGTTCCACACACACAGACTCTCACTGGGGTACGGGCTCCACACACACTGACTCTCACTGGGGTACGGGTTCCACACACACTGACTCTCACTGGGGTATGGGTTCCACACACACAGGCTCTCACTGGGGTACGGGTTCCATACACACTGACTCTCACTGGAGTAAGGGTCCCACACACACTGACTCTCACTGGGGTACGGGTTCCTCACACACTGACTCTCACTGGGGTTCGGGTTCCACACACACTGACTCTCATTGGGGTATGGGTTCGACACACACTGACTCTCACTGGGGTACGGGTTCCACACACACTGACTCTCACTGGGGTATGGGTTACACACACACAGACTCTCACTGGGGAGCGGGATCCACACACACGGACTCTCACTGGGGTACGGGTTCCAAACACACGGACTCTCACTGGGGTACGGGTTCCACACACACTGACTCTCACTGGGGTACGGGTTCCAAACACACGGACTCTCACTGGGGTACGGGTTCCACACACACTGACTCTCACTGGGGTACGCCTTCCACACACACAGACTCTCACTGGGGTACGGGTTCCACACACACTGACTCTCACTGGGGTATGGGTTCCACACACACTGACTCTCACTGGGGTCCGGGTTCCACACACACTGACTCTCACTGGGGTACGGGTTCCACCCACACTGACTCTCACTGGGGTATGGGTTCCACACACACTGACTCTCACTGGGGCACGGGTCCCAAACACACTGACTCTCATTGGGGTACGGGTTCGAAACACACGGACACTCACTGGGGTACGGGTTCCACACACACTGACTCTCACTGGGGTACGCGTTCCACACACACTGACTCTCACTGGGGTACGCGTTCCACACACACTGACTCTCACTGGGGTACGGGTTCCACACACACTGACTCTCACTGGGGTACGCGTTCCACACACACTGACTCTCACTGGGGTACGGGTTCCACACACACTGATTCTCACTCGGGTACGGGTTCCACACACACTGACTCTCACTGGGGTACGGGTTCCACACACACTGACTCTCACTGGGGTATGGGTTCCACACACACTGACTCTCACTGGGGCACGGGTCCCAAACACACTGACTCTCATTGGGGTATGGGTTCCACACACACTGACTCTCACTGGGGTACGGGTTCCACACACACTGACTCTCACTGGGGTACGGGTTCCACACACACTGACCCTCACTGGGGTACGGGTTCCACACAAACTGACCCTCACTGGGGTATGGGTTCCACACACACTGACTCTCACTGAGGTACGGGTTCCACACACACAGACTCTCATTGGGATACGGGTTCCAAACACACTGACTCTCACAGGGGTACGGGTTCCGCACACACTGACTCTCACTGGGGTACAGGTTACGCACACACTGACTCTTACTGGGGTACGGGTTCCACACACACTGACTCTCACTGGGGTACTGGTTCCACACACACTGACTCTCAGTGGGGTACGGGTTCCACACACACTGACTCTCAGTGGGGTACGGGTTCCACACACACTGATTCTCACTGGGGTAGAGGTCACGCACACACTGACTCTCACTGGGGTACGGGTTTCACACACACTGACCCTCACTGGGGTATGGGTTCCACACACACAGAGTCTCATTGGGGTACGGGTTCCACACACACTGACTCTCACTGGGGTACGGGTTCCAAACACACTGACTCTCACTGGGGTACGGGTTCCACACACACTGACTCTCACTGGGGTAGCGGTCACGCACACACTGACTCTCACTGGGATACGGGTTCCACACACACTGACTCTCACTGGGGTACGGGTTCCACACAAATTGACTCTCACTGGGGTACGGGTTACACACACACTGACTCTCAGTGGGGTACAGTTCCACACACACTGACTCTCACTGGGGTACGTGTTCCAAACACACTGACTCTAACTGGGGTATGGGTTTCACACACACTGACTCTCACTGGGGTACGGGTTCCATACACACTGACTCTCACTGGAGTAAGGGTCCCACATACACTGACTCTCACTGGGGTAAGGGTTCCACACACACTGACTCTCACTGGAGTAAGGGTCCCACACACACTGACTCTCATTGGGATACGGGTTCCACACACACTGCCTCTCACTGGGGTACGGGTTCCACACACACTGTCTCCATTGGGGTATGGGTTCCACACACACAGACTCTCACTGGGGTACAGGTACCACACACACTGACTCTCACTGGGGTACGGGTTCCACGCACACTGACTCTCACTGGCGTATGGGTTCCACACACACAGGCTCTCACTGGGGTACGGGATCCTCACACACGGACTCTCACTGGGGTACGGGTTCCAAACACACGGTCTCTCACTGGGGTACGGGTTCCACACACACGGACTCTCACTGGGGTACGGGTTCCACACACACTGACTCTCACTCGGGTACGGGTTCCACACACACAGACTCTCATTGGGGTACGGGTTCCAAACACACTGACTCTCACTGGGGAACGGGTTCCGCACACACTGACTCTCACTGGGGTACAGGTTACGCACACACTGACTCTCACTGGGGTACGGGTTCCACACACACTGACTCTCACTGGGGTACGTGTTCCACACACACTGACTCTCAGTGGGGTACGGGTTCCACACACACTGACTCTCAGTGGGGTACGGGTTCCACACACACTGACTCTCACTGGGGTACGGGTTCCACACACACTGACTCTCACTGGGGTACGGGTTCGAAACACACTGACTCTCACTGGGGAACGGGTTCCGCACACACTGACTCTCACTGGGGTACAGGTTACGCACACACTGACTCTCACTGTGGTACGGGTTCCACACACACTGACTCTCACTGGGGTACTTGTTCCACACACACTGACTCTCAGTGGGGTATGGGTTCCACACACACTGACTCTCAGTGGGGTACGGGTTCCACACACACTGATTCTCACTGGGGTACGGGTTCCACACACACTGACTCTCACTGGGGTACAGGTTCCACACAGACTCTCATTGGGGTACGGGTTCCACACACACCGACTCTCACTGGGGTACGGGTTCCAAACACACTGACTCTCACTGGGGTACGGGTTCCACACACACTGACTCTCACTGGGGTACAGGTTTCACAGACATTGACTCTCACTGGGGTACGGGTTCCACACACATAGACTCTCACTGGGGAACGGGTTCCACACAATTTGATGCTCACTGGGGTACGGGTTCCACACACACACTGACTCTCACCGGGGTACGGGTTCCACACACACCGACTCTCACTGGGGTACGGGTTACACTCACACTGACTCTCAGTGGGGTACAGTTCCACACACACTGACTCTCACTGTGGTACGGGTTCCACAGACACTGACTCTCACTGGGGTATGGGTTTCACACACACTGACTCTCACTGGGGTACTGTTCCACACAGATTGACTCTCACTGGGGTACTGGTTCCACTCACACTGGCTCTCACTGGAGTAAGAGTCCCACACACACTGACTCTCACTGGGGTACGGGTTCCACACACACCGACACTCACTGGGGTACGGGATCCACACACACTGACCCTCACTGGGGTACGGGTTCAACACACACTGACTCACTGGGGTAAAGGTTCTACACACACTGACGCTGACTAGGGTAAGGGTTCCACACACACACTGACTCTCACTGGGATACGGGTTCCACACACACAGAGTCTCATTGGGGTACGGGTTCCACACACACTGACTCTCACTGGGGTATGGGTTCCAAACACACTGATTCTCACTGGGGTACGGGTTCCACACACACTGACTCTCACTGGGGTACAGGTCACGCACACACTGACTCTCACTGGGATATGGGTTACACACACACTGACTCTCACTGGGGTACAGGTCACGCACACACTGACTCTCACTGGGATACGGGTTACACACACACTGACTCTCACTGGGGTACAGGTTCCACACACACTGACTCTCACTGGGGAACAGGTTCCACACAATTTGATTCTCACTGGGGTACGGGTTCCACACACACACTGACTCTCACTGGGGTACGGGTTCCACACACACTGACTCTCACTGGGGTACGGGTTCCACACACAATGACTCTCACTGGGGTACGGGTTACACTCACACTGACTCTCAGTGGGGTACAGTTCCACACACACTGACTCTCACTGGGGTAAGGGTCCCAAACACACTGACTCTCACTGGGGTACGGGTTCCACACACACTGTCTCTCACTGGTGTACAGGTTCCACAGACATTGACTCTCACTGGGGTACGGGTTCCACACACATAGACTCTCACTGGGGAACGGGTTCCACACAATTTGATGCTCACTGGGGTACGGGTTCCACACACACACTGACTCTCACCGGGGTACGGGTTCCACACACACCGACTCTCACTGGGGTACGGGTTACACTCACACTGACTCTCAGTGGGGTACAGTTCCACACACACTGACTCTCACTGTGGTACGGGTTCCACAGACACTGACTCTCACTGGGGTATGGGTTTCACACACACTGACTCTCACTGGGGTACTGTTCCACACAGATTGACTCTCACTGGGGTACTGGTTCCACTCACACTGGCTCTCACTGGAGTAAGAGTCCCACACACACTGACTCTCACTGGGGTACGGGTTCCACACACACCGACACTCACTGGGGTACGGGATCCACACACACTGACCCTCACTGGGGTACGGGTTCAACACACACTGACTCACTGGGGTAAAGAGTCTACACACACTGACTCTCACTGGGGTACGGGTTCCACACACACTGACTCTCACTGGGGTACGCATTCCACACACACTGACTCTCACTGGGGTACGGCTTCCAAACACACTGACTCTCACTGGGGTACGCGTTCCACACACACTGACTCTCACTGGGGTACGGGTTCCACACACACTGACTCTCACTGGGGTACGGGTTCCACACACACTGACTCTCACTGGGGTACGGGTTCCACACACACTGACCCTCACTGGGGTACGGGTTCCACACACACTGACCCTCACTGGGGTATGGGTTCCACACACACTGACTCTCACTGGGGTACAGGTTACGCAAACACTGACTCTCACTGGGGTACGGGTTCCAAACACACTGACTCTCACTGGGGAACGGGTTCCGCACACACTGACTCTCACTGGGGTACAGGTTACGCACACACTGACTCTCACTGGGGTACGGGTTCCACACACACTGACTCTCACTGGGGTACGTGTTCCACACACACTGACTCTCAGTGGGGTACGGGTTCCACACACACTGACTCTCAGTGGGGTACGGGTTCCACACACACTGACTCTCACTGGGGTACGGGTTCCACACACACTGACTCTCACTGGGGTACGGGTTCGAAACACACTGACTCTCACTGGGGAACGGGTTCCGCACACACTGACTCTCACTGGGGTACAGGTTACGCACACACTGACTCTCACTGTGGTACGGGTTCCACACACACTGACTCTCACTGGGGTACTTGTTCCACACACACTGACTCTCAGTGGGGTATGGGTTCCACACACACTGACTCTCAGTGGGGTACGGGTTCCACACACACTGATTCTCACTGGGGTACGGGTTCCACACACACTGACTCTCACTGGGGTACAGGTTCCACACAGACTCTCATTGGGGTACGGGTTCCACACACACCGACTCTCACTGGGGTACGGGTTCCAAACACACTGACTCTCACTGGGGTACGGGTTCCACACACACTGACTCTCACTGGGGTACAGGTTTCACAGACATTGACTCTCACTGGGGTACGGGTTCCACACACATAGACTCTCACTGGGGAACGGGTTCCACACAATTTGATGCTCACTGGGGTACGGGTTCCACACACACACTGACTCTCACCGGGGTACGGGTTCCACACACACCGACTCTCACTGGGGTACGGGTTACACTCACACTGACTCTCAGTGGGGTACAGTTCCACACACACTGACTCTCACTGTGGTACGGGTTCCACAGACACTGACTCTCACTGGGGTATGGGTTTCACACACACTGACTCTCACTGGGGTACTGTTCCACACAGATTGACTCTCACTGGGGTACTGGTTCCACTCACACTGGCTCTCACTGGAGTAAGAGTCCCACACACACTGACTCTCACTGGGGTACGGGTTCCACACACACCGACACTCACTGGGGTACGGGATCCACACACACTGACCCTCACTGGGGTACGGGTTCAACACACACTGACTCACTGGGGTAAAGGTTCTACACACACTGACGCTGACTAGGGTAAGGGTTCCACACACACACTGACTCTCACTGGGATACGGGTTCCACACACACAGAGTCTCATTGGGGTACGGGTTCCACACACACTGACTCTCACTGGGGTATGGGTTCCAAACACACTGATTCTCACTGGGGTACGGGTTCCACACACACTGACTCTCACTGGGGTACAGGTCACGCACACACTGACTCTCACTGGGATATGGGTTACACACACACTGACTCTCACTGGGGTACAGGTCACGCACACACTGACTCTCACTGGGATACGGGTTACACACACACTGACTCTCACTGGGGTACAGGTTCCACACACACTGACTCTCACTGGGGAACAGGTTCCACACAATTTGATTCTCACTGGGGTACGGGTTCCACACACACACTGACTCTCACTGGGGTACGGGTTCCACACACACTGACTCTCACTGGGGTACGGGTTCCACACACAATGACTCTCACTGGGGTACGGGTTACACTCACACTGACTCTCAGTGGGGTACAGTTCCACACACACTGACTCTCACTGGGGTAAGGGTCCCAAACACACTGACTCTCACTGGGGTACGGGTTCCACACACACTGTCTCTCACTGGTGTACAGGTTCCACAGACATTGACTCTCACTGGGGTACGGGTTCCACACACATAGACTCTCACTGGGGAACGGGTTCCACACAATTTGATGCTCACTGGGGTACGGGTTCCACACACACACTGACTCTCTACGGGGTTCGGGTTCCACACACACCGACTCTCACTGGGGTACGGGTTACACTCACACTGACTCTCAGTGGGGTACAGTTCCACACACACTGACTCTCACTGTGGTACGGGTTCCACAGACACTGACTCTCACTGGGGTATGGGTTTCACACACACTGACTCTCACTGGGGTACTGTTCCACACAGATTGACTCTCACTGGGGTACTGGTTCCACTCACACTGGCTCTCACTGGAGTAAGAGTCCCACACACACTGACTCTCACTGGGGTACGGGTTCCACACACACCGACACTCACTGGGGTACGGGATCCACACACACTGACCCTCACTGGGGTACGGGTTCAACACACACTGACTCACTGGGGTAAAGGTTCTACACACACTGACTCTCACTGGGGTACGGGTTCCACACACACTGACTCTCACTGGGGTACGCATTCCACACACACTGACTCTCACTGGGGTACGGCTTCCAAACACACTGACTCTCACTGGGGTACGCGTTCCACACACACTGACTCTCACTGGGGTACGGGTTCCACACACACTGACTCTCACTGGGGTACGGGTTCCACACACACTGACTCTCACTGGGGTACGGGTTCCACACACACTGACCCTCACTGGGGTACGGGTTCCACACACACTGACCCTCACTGGGGTATGGGTTCCACACACACTGACTCTCACTGGGGTACAGGTTACGCAAACACTGACTCTCACTGGGGTACGGGTTCCACACACACTGACTCTCACTGGGGTACTGGTTCCACACACACTGACTCTCAGTGGGGTATGGGTTCCACACACACTGACTCTCAGTGGGGTACGGGTTCCACACACACTGATTCTCACTGGGGTACGGGTACCACACACACTGACCCTCACTGGGGTATGGGTTCCACACACACTGACTCTCACTGGGGTACAGGTCACGCACACACTGACTCTCACTGGGATACGGGTTACACACACACTGACTCTCACTGGGGTACAGGTTCCACACACACTGACTCTCACTGGGGTACGGGTTCCACACACACTGACTCTCACTGGGGTACAGGTCACGCACACACTGACTCTCACTGGGATACGGGTTACACACACACTGCCTCTCACTGGGGTACAGGTTCCACACACACTGACTCTCACTGGGGAACGGGTTCCACACAATTTGATTCTCACTGGGGTACGGGTTCCACACACACACTGACTCTCACTGGGGTACGGGTTCCACACACACTGACTCTCACTGGGGTACGGGTTCCACAGACATTGACTCTCACTGGGGTACGGGTTACGCTCACACTGACTCTCAGTGGGGTACAGTTCCACACACACTGACTCTCACTGGGGTACGGGTTCCAAACACACTGACTCTCACTGGGGTATGGGTTTCACACACACCGACTCTCACTGGGGTACGGGTTCCATACACACTGACTCTCACTGGAGTAAGGGTCCCACACACACTGACTCTCACTGGGGTAAGGGTTCCACACACACTGACTCTCACTGGAGTAAGGGTCCCACACACACTGACTCTCACTGGGATACGGGTTCCACACACACTGCCTCTCACTGGGGTACGGGTTCCACACACACTGTCTCTCATTGGGGTATGGGTTCCACACACACAGACTCTCACTGGGGTACGGGTTCCACACACACTGACTCTCACTGGGGTACGGGTTCCACACACACTGACTCTCACTGGGGTATGGGTTCCACACACACAGGCTCTCACTGGGGTACGGGTTCCATACACACTGACTCTCACTGGAGTAAGGGTCCCACACACACTGACTCTCACTGGGGTACGGGTTCCTCACACACTGACTCTCACTGGGGTTCGGGTTCCACACACACTGACTCTCATTGGGGTATGGGTTCGACACACACTGACTCTCACTGGGGTACGGGTTCCACACACACTGACTCTCACTGGGGTATGGGTTACACACACACAGACTCTCACTGGGGAGCGGGATCCACACACACGGACTCTCACTGGGGTACGGTTTCCAAACACACGGACTCTCACTGGGGTACGGGTTCCACACACACTGACTCTCACTGGGGTACGGGTTCCAAACACACGGACTCTCACTGGGGTACGGGTTCCACACACACTGACTCTCACTGGGGTACGCCTTCCACACACACAGACTCTCACTGGGGTATGGGTTCCACACACACTGACTCTCACTGGGGTCCGGGTTCCACACACACTGACTCTCACTGGGGTACGGGTTCCACACACACTGACTCTCACTGGGGTATGGGTTCCACACACACTGACTCTCACTGGGGCACGGGTCCCAAACACACTGACTCTCATTGGGGTACGGGTTCGAAACACACGGACACTCACTGGGGTACGGGTTCCACACACACTGACTCTCACTGGGGTACGCGTTCCACACACACTGACTCTCACTGGGGTACGCGTTCCACACACACTGACTCTCACTGGGGTACGGGTTCCACACACACTGACTCTCACTGGGGTACGCGTTCCACACACACTGACTCTCACTGGGGTACGGGTTCCACACACACTGATTCTCACTCGGGTACGGGTTCCACACACACTGACTCTCACTGGGGTACGGGTTCCACACACACTGACTCTCACTGGGGTATGGGTTCCACACACACTGACTCTCACTGGGGCACGGGTCCCAAACACACTGACTCTCATTGGGGTATGGGTTCCACACACACTGACTCTCACTGGGGTACGGGTTCCACACACACTGACTCTCACTGGGGTACGGGTTCCACACACACTGACCCTCACTGGGGTACGGGTTCCACACAAACTGACCCTCACTGGGGTATGGGTTCCACACACACTGACTCTCACTGAGGTACGGGTTCCACACACACAGACTCTCATTGGGATACGGGTTCCAAACACACTGACTCTCACAGGGGTACGGGTTCCGCACACACTGACTCTCACTGGGGTACAGGTTACGCACACACTGACTCTAACTGGGGTACGGGTTCCACACACACTGACTCTCACTGGGGTACTGGTTCCACACACACTGACTCTCAGTGGGGTACGGGTTCCACACACACTGACTCTCAGTGGGGTACGGGTTCCACACACACTGATTCTCACTGGGGTAGAGGTCACGCACACACTGACTCTCACTGGGGTACGGGTTTCACACACACTGACCCTCACTGGGGTATGGGTTCCACACACACAGAGTCTCATTGGGGTACGGGTTCCACACACACTGACTCTCACTGGGGTACGGGTTCCAAACACACTGACTCTCACTGGGGTACGGGTTCCACACACACTGACTCTCACTGGGGTAGCGGTCACGCACACACTGACTCTCACTGGGATACGGGTTCCACACACACTGACTCTCACTGGGGTACGGGTTCCACACAAATTGACTCTCACTGGGGTACGGGTTACACTCACACTGACTCTCAGTGGGGTACAGTTCCACACACACTGACTCTCACTGGGGTACGTGTTCCAAACACACTGACTCTAACTGGGGTATGGGTTTCACACACACTGACTCTCACTGGGGTACGGGTTCCATACACACTGACTCTCACTGGAGTAAGGGTCCCACATACACTGACTCTCACTGGGGTAAGGGTTCCACACACACTGACTCTCACTGGAGTAAGGGTCCCACACACACTGACTCTCATTGGGATACGGGTTCCACACACACTGCCTCTCACTGGGGTACGGGTTCCACACACACTGTCTCCATTGGGGTATGGGTTCCACACACACAGACTCTCACTGGGGTACAGGTACCACACACACTGACTCTCACTGGGGTACGGGTTCCACACACACTGACTCTCACTGGCGTATGGGTTCCACACACACAGGCTCTCACTGGGGTACGGGATCCTCACACACGGACTCTCACTGGGGTACGGGTTCCAAACACACGGTCTCTCACTGGGGTACGGGTTCCACACACACGGACTCTCACTGGGGTACGGGTTCCACACACACTGACTCTCACTCGGGTACGGGTTCCACACACACAGACTCTCATTGGGGTACGGGTTCCAAACACACTGACTCTCACTGGGGAACGGGTTCCGCACACACTGACTCTCACTGGGGTACAGGTTACGCACACACTGACTCTCACTGGGGTACGGGTTCCACACACACTGACTCTCACTGGGGTACGTGTTCCACACACACTGACTCTCAGTGGGGTACGGGTTCCACACACACTGACTCTCAGTGGGGTACGGGTTCCACACACACTGACTCTCACTGGGGTACGGGTTCCACACACACTGACTCTCACTGGGGTACGGGTTCGAAACACACTGACTCTCACTGGGGAACGGGTTCCGCACACACTGACTCTCACTGGGGTACAGGTTACGCACACACTGACTCTCACTGTGGTACGGGTTCCACACACACTGACTCTCACTGGGGTACTTGTTCCACACACACTGACTCTCAGTGGGGTACGGGTTCCACACACACTGACTCTCAGTGGGGTACGGGTTCCACACACACTGATTCTCACTGGGGTACGGGTTCCACACACACTGACTCTCACTGGGGTACGGGTTCCACACAGACTCTCATTGGGGTACGGGTTCCACACACACCGACTCTCACTGGGGTACGGGTTCCAAACACACTGACTCTCACTGGGGTACGGGTTCCACACACACTGACTCTCACTGGGGTACAGGTTTCACAGACATTGACTCTCACTGGGGTACGGGTTCCACACACATAGACTCTCACTGGGGAACGGGTTCCACACAATTTGATGCTCACTGGGGTACGGGTTCCACACACACACTGACTCTCACCGGGGTACGGGTTCCACACACACCGACTCTCACTGGGGTACGGGTTACACTCACACTGACTCTCAGTGGGGTACAGTTCCACACACACTGACTCTCACTGTGGTACGGGTTCCACAGACACTGACTCTCACTGGGGTATGGGTTTCACACACACTGACTCTCACTGGGGTACTGTTCCACACAGATTGACTCTCACTGGGGTACTGGTTCCACTCACACTGGCTCTCACTGGAGTAAGAGTCCCACACACACTGACTCTCACTGGGGTACGGGTTCCACACACACCGACACTCACTGGGGTACGGGATCCACACACACTGACCCTCACTGGGGTACGGGTTCAACACACACTGACTCACTGGGGTAAAGGTTCTACACACACTGACGCTGACTAGGGTAAGGGTTCCACACACACACTGACTCTCACTGGGGTACGCGTTCCACACACACTGACTCTCACTGGGGTACGCGTTCCACACACACTGATTCTCACTGGGGTACGGGTTCCACACACACTGACTCTCACTGGGGTACGGGTTCAACACACACAGACTCTCATTGGGGTACGGGTTCCACACACACTGACTCTCACTGGGGTACGGGTTCCACACACACTGACTCTCACTGGGGTACGGGTTCCACACACACTGATTCTCACTGGGGTACGGGTTCCACACACACTGACCCTCACTGGGGTATGGGTTCCACACACACTGACTCTCACTGAGGTACGGATTCCACACACACAGACTCTCATTGGGGTACGGGTTCCAAACACACTGACTCTCACTGGGGTAAGGGTTCCAAACACATGGACTCTCACTGGGGTATGGGTTCCACACACACTGACTCTCACTGGGGTACGGGTCCGAAACACACTGACTCTCATTGGGGCATGGGTTCCACAGACACTGAATCTCACTGGGGTACAGGTCACGCACACACTGACTCTCACTGGGATACGGGTTACACACACACTGACTCTCACTGGGGTACAGGTTCCACACACACTGACTCTCACTGGGGTACGGGTTCCACACACACTGACTCTCACTGGGGTACAGGTCACGCACACACTGACTCTCACTGGGATACGGGTTACACACACACTGCCTCTCACTGGGGTACAGGTTCCACACACACTGACTCTCACTGGGGAACGGGTTCCACACAATTTGATTCTCACTGGGGTACGGGTTCCACACACACACTGACTCTCACTGGGGTACGGGTTCCACACACACTGACTCTCACTGGGGTACGGGTTCCACACACATTGACTCTCACTGGGGTACGGGTTACGCTCACACTGACTCTCAGTGGGGTACAGTTCGACACACACTGACTCTCACTGGGGTACGGGTTCCAAACACACTGACTCTCACTGGGGTATGGGTTTCACACACACTGACTCTCACTGGGGTACGGGTTCCATACACACTGACTCTCACTGGAGTAAGGGTCCCACACACACTGACTCTCACTGGGGTAAGGGTTCCACACACACTGACTCTCACTGGAGTAAGGGTCCCACACACACTGACTCTCACTGGGATACGGGTTCCACACACACTGCCTCTCACTGGGGTACGGGTTCCACACACACTGTCTCTCATTGGGGTATGGGTTCCACACACACAGACTCTCACTGGGGTACGGGTTCCACACACACTGACTCTCACTGGGGTACGGGTTCCACACACACTGACTCTCACTGGGGTATGGGTTCCACACACACAGGCTCTCACTGGGGTACGGGTTCCATACACACTGACTCTCACTGGAGTAAGGGTCCCACACACACTGACTCTCACTGGGGTAAGGGTTCCACACACACTGACTCTCACTGGGGTAAGGGTCCCACACACACTGACTCTCACTGGGGTACGGGTTCCACACACACTGACTCTCACTGGGGTATGGTTCCACACACACTGACTCTCATTGGGGTATGGGTTCCTCACACACTGACTCTCACTGGGGTACGGGTTCCACACACACTGACTCTCATTGGGGTATGGGTTCGACACACAGAGACTCTCACTGGGGTACGGGTTCCACACACACTGACTCTCACTGGGGTACGGGTTCCACACACACTGACTCTCACTGGGGTATGGGTTACACACACACAGACTCTCACTGGGGAGCGGGATCCACACACACGGACTCTCACTGGGGTACGGGTTCCAAACACACGGACTCTCACTGGGGTACGGGTTCCACACACACTGACTCTCACTGGGGTACGGGTTCCAAACACACGGACTCTCACTGGGGTACGGGTTCCACACACACTGACTCTCACTGGGGTACGCCTTCCACACACACAGACTCTCACTGGGGTACGGGTTCCACACACACTGACTCTCACTGCTGTACGAGTTCCACACACACTGACTCTCACTGGGGTACGGGTTCCACACACACTGACTCTCACTGGGGTCCGGGTTCCACACACACTGACTCTCACTGGGGTACGGGTTCCACACACACTGACTCTCACTGGGGTATGGGTTCCACACACACTGACTCTCACTGGGGCACGGGTCCCAAACACACTGACTCTCATTGGGGTACGGGTTCGAAACACACGGACTCTCACTGGGGTACGGGTTCCACACACACTGACTCTCACTGGGGTACGCGTTCCACACACACTGACTCTCACTGGGGTACGCGTTCCACACACACTGACTCTCACTGGGGTACGGGTTCCACACACACTGACTCTCACTGGGGTACGCGTTCCATACACACTGACTCTGACTGGGGTACGGGTTCCACACACACTGATTCTCACTCGGGTACGGGTTCCACACACACTGACTCTCACTGGGGTACGGGTTCCACACACACTGACTCTCACTGGGGTATGGGTTCCACACACACTGACTCTCACTGGGGCACGGGTCCCAAACACACTGACTCTCATTGGGGTATGGGTTCCACACACTCTGACTCTCACTGGGGTACGGGTCCCACACACACTGACTCTCACTGGGGTACGGGTTCCACACACACTGACCCTCACTGGGGTACGGGTTCCACACAAACTGACCCTCACTGGGGTATGGGTTCCACACACACTGACTCTCACTGAGGTACGGGTTGCACACACACAGACTCTCATTGGGATACGGGTTCCAAACACACTGACTCTCACTGGGGTACGGGTTCCGCACACACTGACTCTCACTGGGGTACAGGTTACGCACACACTGACTCTAACTGGGGTACGGGTTCCACACACACTGACTCTCACTGGGGTACTGGTTCCACACACACTGACTCTCAGTGGGGTACGGGTTCCACACACACTGACTCTCAGTGGGGTACGGGTTCCACACACACTGATTCTCACTGGGGTAGAGGTCACGCACACACTGACTCTCACTGGGGTACGGGTTTCACACACACTGACCCTCACTGGGGTATGGGTTCCACACACACAGAGTCTCATTGGGGTACGGGTTCCACACACACTGACTCTCACTGGGGTACGGGTTCCAAACACACTGACTCTCACTGGGGTACGGGTTCCACACACACTGACTCTCACTGGGGTAGCGGTCACGCACACACTGACTCTCACTGGGATACGGGTTCCACACAATTTGATTCTCACTGGGGTACGGGTTCCACATACACACTTACTCTCATTGGGGTACGGGTTCCACACACACTGACTCTCACTGGGGTACGGGTTCCACACAAATTGACTCTCACTGGGGTACGGGTTACACTCACACTGACTCTCAGTGGGGTACAGTTCCACACACGCTGACTCTCACTGGGGTACGTGTTCCAAACACACTGACTCTAACTGGGGTATGGGTTTCACACACACGGACTCTCACTGGGGTACGGGTTCCATACACACTGACTCTCACTGGAGTAAGGGTCCCACATACACTGACTCTCACTGGGGTAAGGGTTCCACACACACTGACTCTCACTGGAGTAAGGGTCCCACACACACTGACTCTCACTGGGATACGGGTTCCACACACACTGCCTCTCACTGGGGTACGGGTTCCACACACACTGTCTCTCATTGGGGTATGGGTTCCACACACACAGACTCTCACTGGGGTACGGGTACCACACACACTGACTCTCACTGGGGTACGGGTTCCACACACACTGACTCTCACTGGGGTATGGGTTCCACACACACAGGCTCTCACTGGGGTACGGGATCCTCACACACGGACTCTCACTGGGGTACGGGTTCCAAACACACGGTCTCTCACTGGGGTACGGGTTCCACACACACGGACTCTCACTGGGGTACGGGTTCCACACACACTGACTCTCACTCGGGTACGGGTTCCACACACACAGACTCTCATTGGGGTACGGGTTCCAAACACACTGACTCTCACTGGGGAACGGGTTCCGCACACACTGACTCTCACTGGGGTACAGGTTACGCACACACTGACTCTCACTGGGGTACGGGTTCCACACACACTGACTCTCACTGGGGTACGTGTTCCACACACACTGACTCTCAGTGGGGTACGGGTTCCACACACACTGACTCTCAGTGGGGTACGGGTTCCACACACACTGACTCTCACTGGGGTACGGGTTCCACACACACTGACTCTCACTGGGGTACGGGTTCGAAACACACTGACTCTCACTGGGGAACGGGTTCCGCACACACTGACTCTCACTGGGGTACAGGTTACGCACACACTGACTCTCACTGTGGTACGGGTTCCACACACACTGACTCTCACTGGGGTACTTGTTCCACACACACTGACTCTCAGTGGGGTATGGGTTCCACACACACTGACTCTCAGTGGGGTACGGGTTCCACACACACTGATTCTCACTGGGGTACGGGTTCCACACACACTGACTCTCACTGGGGTACGGGTTCCACACAGACTCTCATTGGGGTACGGGTTCCACACACACCGACTCTCACTGGGGTACGGGTTCCAAACACACTGACTCTCACTGGGGTACGTGTTCCAAACACACTGACTCTAACTGGGGTACGGGTTCCACACACACTGACTCTCACTGGGGTACGCCTTCCACACACACAGACTCTCACTGGGGTACGGGTTCCACACACACTGACTCTCACTGCTGTACGAGTTCCACACACACTGACTCTCACTGGGGTACGGGTTCCACACACACTGACTCTCACTGGGGTCCGGGTTCCACACACACTGACTCTCACTGGGGTACGGGTTCCACACACACTGACTCTCACTGGGGTATGGGTTCCACACACACTGACTCTCACTGGGGCACGGGTCCCAAACACACTGACTCTCATTGGGGTACGGGTTCGAAACACACGGACTCTCACTGGGGTACGGGTTCCACAAACACTGACTCTCACTGGGGTACGCGTTCCACACACACTGACTCTCACTGGGGTACGCGTTCCACACACACTGACTCTCACTGGGGTACGGGTTCCACACACACTGACTCTCACTGGGGTACGCGTTCCATACACACTGACTCTGACTGGGGTACGGGTTCCACACACACTGATTCTCACTCGGGTACGGGTTCCACACACACTGACTCTCACTGGGGTACGGGTTCCACACACACTGACTCTCACTGGGGTATGGGTTCCACACACACTGACTCTCACTGGGGCACGGGTCCCAAACACACTGACTCTCATTGGGGTATGGGTTCCACACACTCTGACTCTCACTGGGGTACGGGTCCCACACACACTGACTCTCACTGGGGTACGGGTTCCACACACACTGACCCTCACTGGGGTACGGGTTCCACACAAACTGACCCTCACTGGGGTATGGGTTCCACACACACTGACTCTCACTGAGGTACGGGTTGCACACACACAGACTCTCATTGGGATACGGGTTCCAAACACACTGACTCTCACTGGGGTACGGGTTCCGCACACACTGACTCTCACTGGGGTACAGGTTACGCACACACTGACTCTAACTGGGGTACGGGTTCCACACACACTGACTCTCACTGGGGTACTGGTTCCACACACACTGACTCTCAGTGGGGTACGGGTTCCACACACACTGACTCTCAGTGGGGTACGGGTTCCACACACACTGATTCTCACTGGGGTAGAGGTCACGCACACACTGACTCTCACTGGGGTACGGGTTTCACACACACTGACCCTCACTGGGGTATGGGTTCCACACACACAGAGTCTCATTGGGGTACGGGTTCCACACACACTGACTCTCACTGGGGTACGGGTTCCAAACACACTGACTCTCACTGGGGTACGGGTTCCACACACACTGACTCTCACTGGGGTAGCGGTCACGCACACACTGACTCTCACTGGGATACGGGTTCCACACAATTTGATTCTCACTGGGGTACGGGTTCCACATACACACTTACTCTCATTGGGGTACGGGTTCCACACACACTGACTCTCACTGGGGTACGGGTTCCACACAAATTGACTCTCACTGGGGTACGGGTTACACTCACACTGACTCTCAGTGGGGTACAGTTCCACACACGCTGACTCTCACTGGGGTACGTGTTCCAAACACACTGACTCTAACTGGGGTATGGGTTTCACACACACGGACTCTCACTGGGGTACGGGTTCCATACACACTGACTCTCACTGGAGTAAGGGTCCCACATACACTGACTCTCACTGGGGTAAGGGTTCCACACACACTGACTCTCACTGGAGTAAGGGTCCCACACACACTGACTCTCACTGGGATACGGGTTCCACACACACTGCCTCTCACTGGGGTACGGGTTCCACACACACTGTCTCTCATTGGGGTATGGGTTCCACACACACAGACTCTCACTGGGGTACGGGTACCACACACACTGACTCTCACTGGGGTACGGGTTCCACACACACTGACTCTCACTGGGGTATGGGTTCCACACACACAGGCTCTCACTGGGGTACGGGATCCTCACACACGGACTCTCACTGGGGTACGGGTTCCAAACACACGGTCTCTCACTGGGGTACGGGTTCCACACACACGGACTCTCACTGGGGTACGGGTTCCACACACACTGACTCTCACTCGGGTACGGGTTCCACACACACAGACTCTCATTGGGGTACGGGTTCCAAACACACTGACTCTCACTGGGGAACGGGTTCCGCACACACTGACTCTCACTGGGGTACAGGTTACGCACACACTGACTCTCACTGGGGTACGGGTTCCACACACACTGACTCTCACTGGGGTACGTGTTCCACACACACTGACTCTCAGTGGGGTACGGGTTCCACACACACTGACTCTCAGTGGGGTACGGGTTCCACACACACTGACTCTCACTGGGGTACGGGTTCCACACACACTGACTCTCACTGGGGTACGGGTTCGAAACACACTGACTCTCACTGGGGAACGGGTTCCGCACACACTGACTCTCACTGGGGTACAGGTTACGCACACACTGACTCTCACTGTGGTACGGGTTCCACACACACTGACTCTCACTGGGGTACTTGTTCCACACACACTGACTCTCAGTGGGGTATGGGTTCCACACACACTGACTCTCAGTGGGGTACGGGTTCCACACACACTGATTCTCACTGGGGTACGGGTTCCACACACACTGACTCTCACTGGGGTACGGGTTCCACACAGACTCTCATTGGGGTACGGGTTCCACACACACCGACTCTCACTGGGGTACGGGTTCCAAACACACTGACTCTCACTGGGGTACGTGTTCCAAACACACTGACTCTAACTGGGGTATGGGTTTCACACACACTGACTCTCACTGGGGTACGGGTTCCATACACACTGACTCTCACTGGAGTAAGGGTCCCACATACACTGAGTCTCACTGGGGTAAGGGTTCCACACACACTGACTCTCACTGGAGTAAGGGTCCCACACACACTGACTCTCACTGGGATACGGGTTCCACACACACTGCCTCTCACTGGGGTACGGGTTCCACACACACTGTCTCTCATTGGGGTATGGGTTCCACACACACAGACTCTCACTGGGGTACGGGTACCACACACACTGACTCTCACTGGGGTACGGGTTCCACACACACTGACTCTCACTGGGGTATGGGTTCCACACACACAGGCTCTCACTGGGGTACGGGATCTTCACACACGGACTCTCACTGGGGTACGGGTTCCAAACACACGGTCTCTCACTGGGGTACGGGTTCCACACACACGGACTCTCACTGGGGTACGGGTTCCACACACACTGACTCTCACTCGGGTACGGGTTCCACACACACAGACTCTCATTGGGATACGGGTTCCAAACACACTGACTCTCACTGGGGTACGGGTTCCGCACACACTGACTCTCACTGGGGTACAGGTTACGCACACACTGACTCTAACTGGGGTACGGGTTCCACACACACTGACTCTCACTGGGGTACTGGTTCCACACACACTGACTCTCAGTGGGGTACGGGTTCCACACACACTGACTCTCAGTGGGGTACGGGTTCCACACACACTGATTCTCACTGGGGTAGAGGTCACGCACACACTGACTCTCACTGGGGTACGGGTTTCACACACACTGACCCTCACTGGGGTATGGGTTCCACACACACAGAGTCTCATTGGGGTACGGGTTCCACACACACTGACTCTCACTGGGGTACGGGTTCCAAACACACTGACTCTCACTGGGGTACGGGTTCCACACACACTGACTCTCACTGGGGTAGCGGTCACGCACACACTGACTCTCACTGGGATACGGGTTCCACACAATTTGATTCTCACTGAGGTACGGGTTCCACATACACACTGACTCTCACTGGGGTACGGGTTCCACACACACTGACTCTCACTGGGCTACGGGTTCCACACACTGACTCTCACTGGGGTATGGGTTCCACACACACTGACTCTCACTGGGGTACGGGTCCGAAACACACTGACTCTCATTGGGGCATGGGTTCCACAGACACTGAATCTCACTGGGGTACGGGTTCCAAACACACTGACTCTCACTGGGGTACAGGTCACGCACACACTGACTCTCACTGGGATACGGGTTACACACACACTGACTCTCACTGGGGTACAGGTTCCACACACACTGACTCTCACTGGGGTACGGGTTCCACACACACTGACTCTCACTGGGGTACAGGTCACGCACACACTGACTCTCACTGGGATACGGGTTACACACACACTGCCTCTCACTGGGGTACAGGTTCCACACACACTGACTCTCACTGGGGAACGGGTTCCACACAATTTGATTCTCACTGGGGTACGGGTTCCACACACACACTGACTCTCACTGGGGTACGGGTTCCACACACACTGACTCTCACTGGGGTACGGGTTCCACACACATTGACTCTCACTGGGGTACGGGTTACGCTCACACTGACTCTCAGTGGGGTACAGTTCGACACACACTGACTCTCACTGGGGTACGGGTTCCAAACACACTGACTCTCACTGGGGTATGGGTTTCACACACACTGACTCTCACTGGGGTACGGGTTCCATACACACTGACTCTCACTGGAGTAAGGGTCCCACACACACTGACTCTCACTGGGGTAAGGGTTCCACACACACTGACTCTCACTGGAGTAAGGGTCCCACACACACTGACTCTCACTGGGATACGGGTTCCACACACACTGCCTCTCACTGGGGTACGGGTTCCACACACACTGTCTCTCATTGGGGTATGGGTTCCACACACACAGACTCTCACTGGGGTACGGGTTCCACACACACTGACTCTCACTGGGGTACGGGTTCCACACACACTGACTCTCACTGGGGTATGGGTTCCACACACACAGGCTCTCACTGGGGTACGGGTTCCATACACACTGACTCTCACTGGAGTAAGGGTCCCACACACACTGACTCTCACTGGGGTAAGGGTTCCACACACACTGACTCTCACTGGGGTAAGGGTCCCACACACACTGACTCTCACTGGGGTACGGGTTCCACACACACTGACTCTCACTGGGGTATGGTTCCACACACACTGACTCTCATTGGGGTATGGGTTCCTCACACACTGACTCTCACTGGGGTACGGGTTCCACACACACTGACTCTCATTGGGGTATGGGTTCGACACACAGAGACTCTCACTGGGGTACGGGTTCCACACACACTGACTCTCACTGGGGTATGGGTTACACACACACAGACTCTCACTGGGGAGCGGGATCCACACACACGGACTCTCACTGGGGTACGGGTTCCAAACACACGGACTCTCACTGGGGTACGGGTTCCACACACACTGACTCTCACTGGGGTACGGGTTCCAAACACACGGACTCTCACTGGGGTACGGGTTCCACACACACTGACTCTCACTGGGGTACGCCTTCCACACACACAGACTCTCACTGGGGTACGGGTTCCACACACACTGACTCTCACTGCTGTACGGGTTCCACACACACTGACTCTCACTGGGGTACGGGTTCCACACACACTGACTCTCACTGGGGTCCGGGTTCCACACACACTGACTCTCACTGGGGTACGGGTTCCACACACACTGACTCTCACTGGGGTATGGGTTCCACACACACTGACTCTCACTGGGGCACGGGTCCCAAACACACTGACTCTCATTGGGGTACGGGTTCGAAACACACGGACTCTCACTGGGGTACGGGTTCCACACACACTGACTCTCACTGGGGTACGCGTTCCACACACACTGACTCTCACTGGGGTACGCGTTCCACACACACTGACTCTCACTGGGGTACGGGTTCCACACACACTGACTCTCACTGGGGTACGCGTTCCATACACACTGACTCTGACTGGGGTACGGGTTCCACACACACTGATTCTCACTCGGGTACGGGTTCCACACACACTGACTCTCACTGGGGTACGGGTTCCACACACACTGACTCTCACTGGGGTATGGGTTCCACACACACTGACTCTCACTGGGGCACGGGTCCCAAACACACTGACTCTCATTGGGGTATGGGTTCCACACACACTGACTCTCACTGGGGTACGGGTCCCACACACACTGACTCTCACTGGGGTACGGGTTCCACACACACTGACCCTCACTGGGGTACGGGTTCCACACAAACTGACCCTCACTGGGGTATGGGTTCCACACACACTGACTCTCACTGAGGTACGGGTTGCACACACACAGACTCTCATTGGGATACGGGTTCCAAACACACTGACTCTCACTGGGGTACGGGTTCCGCACACACTGACTCTCACTGGGGTACAGGTTACGCACACACTGACTCTAACTGGGGTACGGGTTCCACACACACTGACTCTCACTGGGGTACTGGTTCCACACACACTGACTCTCAGTGGGGTACGGGTTCCACACACACTGACTCTCAGTGGGGTACGGGTTCCACACACACTGATTCTCACTGGGGTAGAGGTCACGCACACACTGACTCTCACTGGGGTACGGGTTTCACACACACTGACCCTCACTGGGGTATGGGTTCCACACACACAGAGTCTCATTGGGGTACGGGTTCCACACACACTGACTCTCACTGGGGTACGGGTTCCAAACACACTGACTCTCACTGGGGTACGGGTTCCACACACACTGACTCTCACTGCTGTACGGGTTCCACACACACTGACTCTCACTGGGGTACGGGTTCCACACACACTGACTCTCACTGGGGTCCGGGTTCCACACACACTGACTCTCACTGGGGTACGGGTTCCACACACACTGACTCTCACTGGGGTATGGGTTCCACACACACTGACTCTCACTGGGGCACGGGTCCCAAACACACTGACTCTCATTGGGGTACGGGTTCGAAACACACGGACTCTCACTGGGGTACGGGTTCCACACACACTGACTCTCACTGGGGTACGCGTTCCACACACACTGACTCTCACTGGGGTACGCGTTCCACACACACTGACTCTCACTGGGGTACGGGTTCCACACACACTGACTCTCACTGGGGTACGCGTTCCATACACACTGACTCTGACTGGGGTACGGGTTCCACACACACTGATTCTCACTCGGGTACGGGTTCCACACACACTGACTCTCACTGGGGTACGGGTTCCACACACACTGACTCTCACTGGGGTATGGGTTCCACACACACTGACTCTCACTGGGGCACGGGTCCCAAACACACTGACTCTCATTGGGGTATGGGTTCCACACACACTGACTCTCACTGGGGTACGGGTCCCACACACACTGACTCTCACTGGGGTACGGGTTCCACACACACTGACCCTCACTGGGGTACGGGTTCCACACAAACTGACCCTCACTGGGGTATGGGTTCCACACACACTGACTCTCACTGAGGTACGGGTTGCACACACACAGACTCTCATTGGGATACGGGTTCCAAACACACTGACTCTCACTGGGGTACGGGTTCCGCACACACTGACTCTCACTGGGGTACAGGTTACGCACACACTGACTCTAACTGGGGTACGGGTTCCACACACACTGACTCTCACTGGGGTACTGGTTCCACACACACTGACTCTCAGTGGGGTACGGGTTCCACACACACTGACTCTCAGTGGGGTACGGGTTCCACACACACTGATTCTCACTGGGGTAGAGGTCACGCACACACTGACTCTCACTGGGGTACGGGTTTCACACACACTGACCCTCACTGGGGTATGGGTTCCACACACACAGAGTCTCATTGGGGTACGGGTTCCACACACACTGACTCTCACTGGGGTACGGGTTCCAAACACACTGACTCTCACTGGGGTACGGGTTCCACACACACTGACTCTCACTGGGGTAGCGGTCACGCACACACTGACTCTCACTGGGATACGGGTTCCACACAATTTGATTCTCATTGGGGTACGGGTTCCACATACACACTGACTCTCATTGGGGTACGGGTTCCACACACACTGACTCTCACTGGGGTACGGGTTCCACACAAATTGACTCTCACTGGGGTACGGGTTACACTCACACTGACTCTCAGTGGGGTTCAGTTCCACACACGCTGACTCTCACTGGGGTACGTGTTCCAAACACACTGACTCTAACTGGGGTATGGGTTTCACACACACGGACTCTCACTGGGGTACGGGTTCCATACACACTGACTCTCACTGGAGTAAGGGTCCCACATACACTGACTCTCACTGGGGTAAGGGTTCCACACACACTGACTCTCACTGGAGTAAGGGTCCCACACACACTGACTCTCACTGGGATACGGGTTCCACACACACTGCCTCTCACTGGGGTACGGGTTCCACACACACTGTCTCTCATTGGGGTATGGGTTCCACACACACAGACTCTCACTGGGGTACGGGTACCACACACACTGACTCTCACTGGGGTACGGGTTCCACACACACTGACTCTCACTGGGGTATGGGTTCCACACACACAGGCTCTCACTGGGGTACGGGATCCTCACACACGGACTCTCACTGGGGTACGGGTTCCAAACACACGGTCTCTCACTGGGGTACGGGTTCCACACACACGGACTCTCACTGGGGTACGGGTTCCACACACACTGACTCTCACTCGGGTACGGGTTCCACACACACAGACTCTCATTGGGGTACGGGTTCCAAACACACTGACTCTCACTGGGGAACGGGTTCCGCACACACTGACTCTCACTGGGGTACAGGTTACGCACACACTGACTCTCACTGGGGTACGGGTTCCACACACACTGACTCTCACTGGGGTACGTGTTACACACACACTGACTCTCAGTGGGGTACGGGTTCCACACACACTGACTCTCAGTGGGGTACGGGTTCCACACACACTGACTCTCACTGGGGTACGGGTTCCACACACACTGACTCTCACTGGGGTACGGGTTCGAAACACACTGACTCTCACTGGGGAACGGGTTCCGCACACACTGACTCTCACTGGGGTACAGGTTACGCACACACTGACTCTCACTGTGGTACGGGTTCCACACACACTGACTCTCACTGGGGTACTTGTTCCACACACACTGACTCTCAGTGGGGTATGGGTTCCACACACACTGACTCTCAGTGGGGTACGGGTTCCACACACACTGATTCTCACTGGGGTACGGGTTCCACACACACTGACTCTCACTGGGGTACGGGTTCCACACAGACTCTCATTGGGGTACGGGTTCCACACACACCGACTCTCACTGGGGTACGGGTTCCAAACACACTGACTCTCACTGGGGTACGTGTTCCAAACACACTGACTCTAACTGGGGTATGGGTTTCACACACACTGACTCTCACTGGGGTACGGGTTCCATACACACTGACTCTCACTGGAGTAAGGGTCCCACATACACTGAGTCTCACTGGGGTAAGGGTTCCACACACACTGACTCTCACTGGAGTAAGGGTCCCACACACACTGACTCTCACTGGGATACGGGTTCCACACACACTGCCTCTCACTGGGGTACGGGTTCCACACACACTGTCTCTCATTGGGGTATGGGTTCCACACACACAGACTCTCACTGGGGTACGGGTACCACACACACTGACTCTCACTGGGGTACGGGTTCCACACACACTGACTCTCACTGGGGTATGGGTTCCACACACACAGGCTCTCACTGGGGTACGGGATCCTCACACACGGACTCTCACTGGGGTACGGGTTCCAAACACACGGTCTCTCACTGGGGTACGGGTTCCACACACACGGACTCTCACTGGGGTACGGGTTCCACACACACTGACTCTCACTCGGGTACGGGTTCCACACACACAGACTCTCATTGGGATACGGGTTCCAAACACACTGACTCTCACTGGGGTACGGGTTCCGCACACACTGACTCTCACTGGGGTACAGGTTACGCACACACTGACTCTAACTGGGGTACGGGTTCCACACACACTGACTCTCACTGGGGTACTGGTTCCACACACACTGACTCTCAGTGGGGTACGGGTTCCACACACACTGACTCTCAGTGGGGTACGGGTTCCACACACACTGATTCTCACTGGGGTAGAGGTCACGCACACACTGACTCTCACTGGGGTACGGGTTTCACACACACTGACCCTCACTGGGGTATGGGTTCCACACACACAGAGTCTCATTGGGGTACGGGTTCCACACACACTGACTCTCACTGGGGTACGGGTTCCAAACACACTGACTCTCACTGGGGTACGGGTTCCACACACACTGACTCTCACTGGGGTAGCGGTCACGCACACACTGACTCTCACTGGGATACGGGTTCCACACAATTTGATTCTCACTGAGGTACGGGTTCCACATACACACTGACTCTCACTGGGGTACGGGTTCCACACACACTGACTCTCACTGGGCTACGGGTTCCACACACTGACTCTCACTGGGGTATGGGTTCCACACACACTGACTCTCACTGGGGTACGGGTTCCACACACACTGACTCTCACTGGGGTACGGGTTCCACACACACTGACTCTGACTGGGGTACGGGTTCCACACACACTGATTCTCACTCGGGTACGGGTTCCACACACACTGACTCTCACTGGGGTACGGGTTCCACACACACTGACTCTCACTGGGGTATGGGTTCCACACACACTGACTCTCACTGGGGCACGGGTCCCAAACACACTGACTCTCATTGGGGTATGGGTTCCACACACACTGACTCTCACTGGGGTACGGGTTCCACACACACTGACCCTCACTGGGGTACGGGTTCCACACACACTGACCCTCACTGGGGTACGGGTTCCACACAAACTGACCCTCACTGGGGTATGGGTTCCACACACACTGACTCTCACTGAGGTACAGGTTGCACACACACAGACTCTCATTGGGATACGGGTTCCAAACACACTGACTCTCACTGGGGTACGGGTTCCGCACACACTGACTCTCACTGGGGTACAGGTTACGCACACACTGACTCTAACTGGGGTACGGGTTCCACACACACTGACTCTCACTGGGGTACTGGTTCCACACACACTGACTCTCAGTGGGGTACGGGTTCCACACACACTGACTCTCAGTGGGGTACGGGTTCCACACACACTGATTCTCACTGGGGTAGAGGTCACGCACACACTGACTCTCACTGGGGTACGGGTTTCACACACACTGACCCTCACTGGAGTATGGGTTCCACACACACAGAGTCTCATTGGGGTACGGGTTCCACACACACTGACTCTCACTGGGGTACGGGTTCCATACACACTGACTCTCACTGGAGTAAGGGTCCCACATACACTGACTCTCACTGGGGTAAGGGTTCCACACACACTGACTCTCACTGGAGTAAGGGTCCCACACACACTGACTCTCACTGGGATACGGGTTCCACACACACTGCCTCTCACTGGGGTACGGGTTCCACACACACTGTCTCTCATTGGGGTATGGGTTCCACACACACAGACTCTCACTGGGGTACGGGTACCACACACACTGACTCTCACTGGGGTACGGGTTCCACACACACTGACTCTCACTGGGGTATGGGTTCCACACACACAGGCTCTCACTGGGGTACGGGATCCTCACACACGGACTCTCACTGGGGTACGGGTTCCAAACACACGGTCTCTCACTGGGGTACGGGTTCCACACACACGGACTCTCACTGGGGTACGGGTTCCACACACACTGACTCTCACTCGGGTACGGGTTCCACACACACAGACTCTCATTGGGATACGGGTTCCAAACACACTGACTCTCACTGGGGTACGGGTTCCGCACACACTGACTCTCACTGGGGTACAGGTTACGCACACACTGACTCTCACTGGGGTAGCGGTCACGCACACACTGACTCTCACTGGGATACGGGTTCCACTCAATTTGATTCTCACTGGGGTACGGGTTCCACATACACACTGACTCTCATTGGGGTACGGGTTCCACACACACTGACTCTCACTGGGGTACGGGTTCCACACAAATTGACTCTCACTGGGGTACGGGTTACACTCACACTGACTCTCAGTGGGGTACAGTTCCACACACGCTGACTCTCACTGGGGTACGTGTTCCAAACACACTGACTCTAACTGGGGTATGGGTTTCACACACACGGACTCTCACTGGGGTACGGGTTCCATACACACTGACTCTCACTGGAGTAAGGGTCCCACATTCACTGACTCTCACTGGGGTAAGGGTTCCACACACACTGACTCTCACTGGAGTAAGGGTCCCACACACACTGACTCTCACTGGGATACGGGTTCCACACACACTGCCTCTCACTGGGGTACGGGTACCACACACACTGACTCTCACTGGGGTACGGGTTCCACACACACTGACTCTCACTGGGGTACGGGTTCCACACACACTGACTCTCACTGGGGTATGGGTTCCACACACACAGGCTCTCACTGGGGTACGGGATCCTCACACACGGACTCTCACTGGGGTACGGGTTCCAAACACACGGTCTCTCACTGGGGTACGGGTTCCACACACACGGACTCTCACTGGGGTACGGGTTCCACACACACTGACTCTCACTCGGGTACGGGTTCCACACACACAGACTCTCATTGGGGTACGGGTTCCAAACACACTGACTCTCACTGGGGAACGGGTTCCGCACACACTGACTCTCACTGGGGTACAGGTTACGCACACACTGACTCTCACTGGGGTACGGGTTCCACACACACTGACTCTCACTGGGGTACGTGTTCCACACACACTGACTCTCAGTGGGGTACGGGTTCCACACACACTGACTCTCAGTGGGGTACGGGTTCCACACACACTGACTCTCACTGGGGTACGGGTTCCACACACACTGACTCTCACTGGGGTACGGGTTCGAAACACACTGACTCTCACTGGGGAACGGGTTCCGCACACACTGACTCTCACTGGGGTACAGGTTACGCACACACTGACTCTCACTGTGGTACGGGTTCCACACACACTGACTCTCACTGGGGTACTTGTTCCACACTCACTGACTCTCAGTGGGGTATGGGTTCCACACACACTGACTCTCAGTGGGGTACGGGTTCCACACACACTGATTCTCACTGGGGTACGGGTTCCACACACACTGACTCTCACTGGGGTACGGGTTCCACACAGACTCTCATTGGGGTACGGGTTCCACACACACCGACTCTCACTGGGGTACGGGTTCCAAACACACTGACTCTCACTGGGGTACGTGTTCCAAACACACTGACTCTAACTGGGGTATGGGTTTCACACACACTGACTCTCACTGGGGTACGGGTTCCATACACACTGACTCTCACTGGAGTAAGGGTCCCACATACACTGAGTCTCACTGGGGTAAGGGTTCCACACACACTGACTCTCACTGGAGTAAGGGTCCCACACACACTGACTCTCACTGGGATACGGGTTCCACACACACTGCCTCTCACTGGGGTACGGGTTCCACACACACTGTCTCTCATTGGGGTATGGGTTCCACACACACAGACTCTCACTGGGGTACGGGTACCACACACACTGACTCTCACTGGGGTACGGGTTCCACACACACTGACTCTCACTGGGGTATGGGTTCCACACACACAGGCTCTCACTGGGGTACGGGATCCTCACACACGGACTCTCACTGGGGTACGGGTTCCAAACACACGGTCTCTCACTGGGGTACGGGTTCCACACACACGGACTCTCACTGGGGTACGGGTTCCACACACACTGACTCTCACTCGGGTACGGGTTCCACACACACAGACTCTCATTGGGATACGGGTTCCAAACACACTGACTCTCACTGGGGTACGGGTTCCGCACACACTGACTCTCACTGGGGTACAGGTTACGCACACACTGACTCTAACTGGGGTACGGGTTCCACACACACTGACTCTCACTGGGGTACTGGTTCCACACACACTGACTCTCAGTGGGGTACGGGTTCCACACACACTGACTCTCAGTGGGGTACGGGTTCCACACACACTGATTCTCACTGGGGTAGAGGTCACGCACACACTGACTCTCACTGGGGTACGGGTTTCACACACACTGACCCTCACTGGGGTATGGGTTCCACACACACAGAGTCTCATTGGGGTACGGGTTCCACACACACTGACTCTCACTGGGGTACGGGTTCCAAACACACTGACTCTCACTGGGGTACGGGTTCCACACACACTGACTCTCACTGGGGTAGCGGTCACGCACACACTGACTCTCACTGGGATACGGGTTCCACACAATTTGATTCTCACTGAGGTACGGGTTCCACATACACACTGACTCTCACTGGGGTACGGGTTCCACACACACTGACTCTCACTGGGCTACGGGTTCCACACACTGACTCTCACTGGGGTATGGGTTCCACACACACTGACTCTCACTGGGGTACGGGTCCGAAACACACTGACTCTCATTGGGGCATGGGTTCCACAGACACTGAATCTCACTGGGGTACGGGTTCCAAACACACTGACTCTCACTGGGGTACAGGTCACGCACACACTGACTCTCACTGGGATACGGGTTACACACACACTGACTCTCACTGGGGTACAGGTTCCACACACACTGACTCTCACTGGGGTACGGGTTCCACACACACTGACTCTCACTGGGGTACAGGTCACGCACACACTGACTCTCACTGGGATACGGGTTACACACACACTGCCTCTCACTGGGGTACAGGTTCCACACACACTGACTCTCACTGGGGAACGGGTTCCACACAATTTGATTCTCACTGGGGTACGGGTTCCACACACACACTGACTCTCACTGGGGTACGGGTTCCACACACACTGACTCTCACTGGGGTACGGGTTCCACACACATTGACTCTCACTGGGGTATGGGTTACGCTCACACTGACTCTCAGTGGGGTACAGTTCGACACACACTGACTCTCACTGGGGTACGGGTTCCAAACACACTGACTCTCACTGGGGTATGGGTTTCACACACACTGACTCTCACTGGGGTACGGGTTCCATACACACTGACTCTCACTGGAGTAAGGGTCCCACACACACTGACTCTCACTGGGGTAAGGGTTCCACACACACTGACTCTCACTGGAGTAAGGGTCCCACACACACTGACTCTCACTGGGATACGGGTTCCACACACACTGCCTCTCACTGGGGTACGGGTTCCACACACACTGTCTCTCATTGGGGTATGGGTTCCACACACACAGACTCTCACTGGGGTACGGGTTCCACACACACTGACTCTCACTGGGGTACGGGTTCCACACACACTGACTCTCACTGGGGTATGGGTTCCACACACACAGGCTCTCACTGGGGTACGGGTTCCATACACACTGACTCTCACTGGAGTAAGGGTCCCACACACACTGACTCTCACTGGGGTAAGGGTTCCACACACACTGACTCTCACTGGGGTAAGGGTCCCACACACACTGACTCTCACTGGGGTACGGGTTCCACACACACTGACTCTCACTGGGGTATGGTTCCACACACACTGACTCTCATTGGGGTATGGGTTCCTCACACACTGACTCTCACTGGGGTACGGGTTCCACACACACTGACTCTCATTGGGGTATGGGTTCGACACACAGAGACTCTCACTGGGGTACGGGTTCCACACACACTGACTCTCACTGGGGTACGGGTTCCACACACACTGACTCTCACTGGGGTATGGGTTACACACACACAGACTCTCACTGGGGAGCGGGATCCACACACACGGACTCTCACTGGGGTACGGGTTCCAAACACACGGACTCTCACTGGGGTACGGGTTCCACACACACTGACTCTCACTGGGGTACGGGTTCCAAACACACGGACTCTCACTGGGGTACGGGTTCCACACACACTGACTCTCACTGGGGTACGCCTTCCACACACACAGACTCTCACTGGGGTACGGGTTCCACACACACTGACTCTCACTGCTGTACGGGTTCCACACACACTGACTCTCACTGGGGTACGGGTTCCACACACACTGACTCTCACTGGGGTCCGGGTTCCACACACACTGACTCTCACTGGGGTACGGGTTCCACACACACTGACTCTCACTGGGGTATGGGTTCCACACACACTGACTCTCACTGGGGCACGGGTCCCAAACACACTGACTCTCATTGGGGTACGGGTTCGAAACACACGGACTCTCACTGGGGTACGGGTTCCACACACACTGACTCTCACTGGGGTACGCGTTCCACACACACTGACTCTCACTGGGGTACGCGTTCCACACACACTGACTCTCACTGGGGTACGGGTTCCACACACACTGACTCTCACTGGGGTACGCGTTCCATACACACTGACTCTGACTGGGGTACGGGTTCCACACACACTGATTCTCACTCGGGTACGGGTTCCACACACACTGACTCTCACTGGGGTACGGGTTCCACACACACTGACTCTCACTGGGGTATGGGTTCCACACACACTGACTCTCACTGGGGCACGGGTCCCAAACACACTGACTCTCATTGGGGTATGGGTTCCACACACACTGACTCTCACTGGGGTACGGGTCCCACACACACTGACTCTCACTGGGGTACGGGTTCCACACACACTGACCCTCACTGGGGTACGGGTTCCACACAAACTGACCCTCACTGGGGTATGGGTTCCACACACACTGACTCTCACTGAGGTACGGGTTGCACACACACAGACTCTCATTGGGATACGGGTTCCAAACACACTGACTCTCACTGGGGTACGGGTTCCGCACACACTGACTCTCACTGGGGTACAGGTTACGCACACACTGACTCTAACTGGGGTACGGGTTCCACACACACTGACTCTCACTGGGGTACTGGTTCCACACACACTGACTCTCAGTGGGGTACGGGTTCCACACACACTGACTCTCAGTGGGGTACGGGTTCCACACACACTGATTCTCACTGGGGTAGAGGTCACGCACACACTGACTCTCACTGGGGTACGGGTTTCACACACACTGACCCTCACTGGGGTATGGGTTCCACACACACAGAGTCTCATTGGGGTACGGGTTCCACACACACTGACTCTCACTGGGGTACGGGTTCCAAACACACTGACTCTCACTGGGGTACGGGTTCCACACACACTGACTCTCACTGGGGTAGCGGTCACGCACACACTGACTCTCACTGGGATACGGGTTCCACACAATTTGATTCTCATTGGGGTACGGGTTCCACATACACACTGACTCTCATTGGGGTACGGGTTCCACACACACTGACTCTCACTGGGGTACGGGTTCCACACAAATTGACTCTCACTGGGGTACGGGTTACACTCACACTGACTCTCAGTGGGGTTCAGTTCCACACACGCTGACTCTCACTGGGGTACGTGTTCCAAACACACTGACTCTAACTGGGGTATGGGTTTCACACACACGGACTCTCACTGGGGTACGGGTTCCATACACACTGACTCTCACTGGAGTAAGGGTCCCACATACACTGACTCTCACTGGGGTAAGGGTTCCACACACACTGACTCTCACTGGAGTAAGGGTCCCACACACACTGACTCTCACTGGGATACGGGTTCCACACACACTGCCTCTCACTGGGGTACGGGTTCCACACACACTGTCTCTCATTGGGGTATGGGTTCCACACACACAGACTCTCACTGGGGTACGGGTACCACACACACTGACTCTCACTGGGGTACGGGTTCCACACACACTGACTCTCACTGGGGTATGGGTTCCACACACACAGGCTCTCACTGGGGTACGGGATCCTCACACACGGACTCTCACTGGGGTACGGGTTCCAAACACACGGTCTCTCACTGGGGTACGGGTTCCACACACACGGACTCTCACTGGGGTACGGGTTCCACACACACTGACTCTCACTCGGGTACGGGTTCCACACACACAGACTCTCATTGGGGTACGGGTTCCAAACACACTGACTCTCACTGGGGAACGGGTTCCGCACACACTGACTCTCACTGGGGTACAGGTTACGCACACACTGACTCTCACTGGGGTACGGGTTCCACACACACTGACTCTCACTGGGGTACGTGTTACACACACACTGACTCTCAGTGGGGTACGGGTTCCACACACACTGACTCTCAGTGGGGTACGGGTTCCACACACACTGACTCTCACTGGGGTACGGGTTCCACACACACTGACTCTCACTGGGGTACGGGTTCGAAACACACTGACTCTCACTGGGGAACGGGTTCCGCACACACTGACTCTCACTGGGGTACAGGTTACGCACACACTGACTCTCACTGTGGTACGGGTTCCACACACACTGACTCTCACTGGGGTACTTGTTCCACACACACTGACTCTCAGTGGGGTATGGGTTCCACACACACTGACTCTCAGTGGGGTACGGGTTCCACACACACTGATTCTCACTGGGGTACGGGTTCCACACACACTGACTCTCACTGGGGTACGGGTTCCACACAGACTCTCATTGGGGTACGGGTTCCACACACACCGACTCTCACTGGGGTACGGGTTCCAAACACACTGACTCTCAGTGGGGTACGGGTTCCACACACACTGATTCTCACTGGGGTAGAGGTCACGCACACACTGACTCTCACTGGGGTACGGGTTTCACACACACTGACCCTCACTGGGGTATGGGTTCCACACACACAGAGTCTCATTGGGGTACGGGTTCCACACACACTGACTCTCACTGGGGTACGGGTTCCAAACACACTGACTCTCACTGGGGTACGGGTTCCACACACACTGACTCTCACTGGGGTAGCGGTCACGCACACACTGACTCTCACTGGGATACGGGTTCCACACAATTTGATTCTCACTGAGGTACGGGTTCCACATACACACTGACTCTCACTGGGGTACGGGTTCCACACACACTGACTCTCACTGGGCTACGGGTTCCACACACTGACTCTCACTGGGGTATGGGTTCCACACACACTGACTCTCACTGGGGTACGGGTTCCACACACACTGACTCTCACTGGGGTACGGGTTCCACACACACTGACTCTGACTGGGGTACGGGTTCCACACACACTGATTCTCACTCGGGTACGGGTTCCACACACACTGACTCTCACTGGGGTACGGGTTCCACACACACTGACTCTCACTGGGGTATGGGTTCCACACACACTGACTCTCACTGGGGCACGGGTCCCAAACACACTGACTCTCATTGGGGTATGGGTTCCACACACACTGACTCTCACTGGGGTACGGGTTCCACACACACTGACCCTCACTGGGGTACGGGTTCCACACACACTGACCCTCACTGGGGTACGGGTTCCACACAAACTGACCCTCACTGGGGTATGGGTTCCACACACACTGACTCTCACTGAGGTACGGGTTGCACACACACAGACTCTCATTGGGATACGGGTTCCAAACACACTGACTCTCACTGGGGTACGGGTTCCGCACACACTGACTCTCACTGGGGTACAGGTTACGCACACACTGACTCTAACTGGGGTACGGGTTCCACACACACTGACTCTCACTGGGGTACTGGTTCCACACACACTGACTCTCAGTGGGGTACGGGTTCCACACACACTGACTCTCAGTGGGGTACGGGTTCCACACACACTGATTCTCACTGGGGTAGAGGTCACGCACACACTGACTCTCACTGGGGTACGGGTTTCACACACACTGACCCTCACTGGAGTATGGGTTCCACACACACAGAGTCTCATTGGGGTACGGGTTCCACACACACTGACTCTCACTGGGGTACGGGTTCCATACACACTGACTCTCACTGGAGTAAGGGTCCCACATACACTGACTCTCACTGGGGTAAGGGTTCCACACACACTGACTCTCACTGGAGTAAGGGTCCCACACACACTGACTCTCACTGGGATACGGGTTCCACACACACTGCCTCTCACTGGGGTACGGGTTCCACACACACTGTCTCTCATTGGGGTATGGGTTCCACACACACAGACTCTCACTGGGGTACGGGTACCACACACACTGACTCTCACTGGGGTACGGGTTCCACACACACTGACTCTCACTGGGGTATGGGTTCCACACACACAGGCTCTCACTGGGGTACGGGATCCTCACACACGGACTCTCACTGGGGTACGGGTTCCAAACACACGGTCTCTCACTGGGGTACGGGTTCCACACACACGGACTCTCACTGGGGTACGGGTTCCACACACACTGACTCTCACTCGGGTACGGGTTCCACACACACAGACTCTCATTGGGATACGGGTTCCAAACACACTGACTCTCACTGGGGTACGGGTTCCGCACACACTGACTCTCACTGGGGTACAGGTTACGCACACACTGACTCTAACTGGGGTACGGGTTCCACACACACTGACTCTCACTGGGGTACTGGTTCCACACACACTGACTCTCAGTGGGGTACGGGTTCCACACACACTGACTCTCAGTGGGGTACGGGTTCCACACACACTGATTCTCACTGGGGTAGAGGTCACGCACACACTGACTCTCACTGGGGTACGGGTTTCACACACACTGACCCTCACTGGGGTATGGGTTCCACACACACAGAGTCTCATTGGGGTACGGGTTCCACACACACTGACTCTCACTGGGGTACGGGTTCCAAACACACTGACTCTCACTGGGGTACGGGTTCCACACACACTGACTCTCACTGGGGTAGCGGTCACGCACACACTGACTCTCACTGGGATACGGGTTCCACACAATTTGATTCTCACTGAGGTACGGGTTCCACATACACACTGACTCTCACTGGGGTACGGGTTCCACACACACTGACTCTCACTGGGCTACGGGTTCCACACACTGACTCTCACTGGGGTATGGGTTCCACACACACTGACTCTCACTGGGGTACGGGTTCCACACACACTGACTCTCACTGGGGTACGGGTTCCACACACACTGACTCTGACTGGGGTACGGGTTCCACACACACTGATTCTCACTCGGGTACGGGTTCCACACACACTGACTCTCACTGGGGTACGGGTTCCACACACACTGACTCTCACTGGGGTATGGGTTCCACACACACTGACTCTCACTGGGGCACGGGTCCCAAACACACTGACTCTCATTGGGGTATGGGTTCCACACACACTGACTCTCACTGGGGTACGGGTTCCACACACACTGACTCTCACTGGGGTACGGGTTCCACACACACTGACCCTCACTGGGGTACGGGTTCCACACAAACTGACCCTCACTGGGGTATGGGTTCCACACACACTGACTCTCACTGAGGTACGGGTTGCACACACACAGACTCTCATTGGGATACGGGTTCCAAACACACTGACTCTCACTGGGGTACGGGTTCCGCACACACTGACTCTCACTGGGGTACAGGTTACGCACACACTGACTCTAACTGGGGTACGGGTTCCACACACACTGACTCTCACTGGGGTACTGGTTCCACACACACTGACTCTCAGTGGGGTACGGGTTCCACACACACTGACTCTCAGTGGGGTACGGGTTCCACACACACTGATTCTCACTGGGGTAGAGGTCACGCACACACTGACTCTCACTGGGGTACGGGTTTCACACACACTGACCCTCACTGGGGTATGGGTTCCACACACACAGAGTCTCATTGGGGTACGGGTTCCACACACACTGACTCTCACTGGGGTACGGGTTCCAAACACACTGACTCTCACTGGGGTACGGGTTCCACACACACTGACTCTCACTGGGGTAGCGGTCACGCACACACTGACTCTCACTGGGATACGGGTTCCACTCAATTTGATTCTCACTGGGGTACGGGTTCCACATACACACTGACTCTCATTGGGGTACGGGTTCCACACACACTGACTCTCACTGGGGTACGGGTTCCACACAAATTGACTCTCACTGGGGTACGGGTTACACTCACACTGACTCTCAGTGGGGTACAGTTCCACACACGCTGACTCTCACTGGGGTACGTGTTCCAAACACACTGACTCTAACTGGGGTATGGGTTTCACACACACGGACTCTCACTGGGGTACGGGTTCCATACACACTGACTCTCACTGGAGTAAGGGTCCCACATTCACTGACTCTCACTGGGGTAAGGGTTCCACACACACTGACTCTCACTGGAGTAAGGGTCCCACACACACTGACTCTCACTGGGATACGGGTTCCACACACACTGCCTCTCACTGGGGTACGGGTACCACACACACTGACTCTCACTGGGGTACGGGTTCCACACACACTGACTCTCACTGGGGTATGGGTTCCACACACACAGGCTCTCACTGGGGTACGGGATCCTCACACACGGACTCTCACTGGGGTACGGGTTCCAAACACACGGTCTCTCACTGGGGTACGGGTTCCACACACACGGACTCTCACTGGGGTACGGGTTCCACACACACTGACTCTCACTCGGGTACGGGTTCCACACACACAGACTCTCATTGGGGTACGGGTTCCAAACACACTGACTCTCACTGGGGAACGGGTTCCGCACACACTGACTCTCACTGGGGTACAGGTTACGCACACACAGACTCTCACTGGGGTACGGGTTCCACACACACTGACTCTCACTGGGGTACGTGTTCCACACACACTGACTCTCAGTGGGGTACGGGTTCCACACACACTGACTCTCAGTGGGGTACGGGTTCCACACACACTGACTCTCACTGGGGTACGGGTTCCACACACACTGACTCTCACTGGGGTACGGGTTCGAAACACACTGACTCTCACTGGGGAACGGGTTCCGCACACACTGACTCTCACTGGGGTACAGGTTACGCACACACTGACTCTCACTGTGGTACGGGTTCCACACACACTGACTCTCACTGGGGTACTTGTTCCACACACACTGACTCTCAGTGGGGTATGGGTTCCACACACACTGACTCTCAGTGGGGTACGGGTTCCACACACACTGATTCTCACTGGGGTACGGGTTCCACACACACTGACTCTCACTGGGGTACGGGTTCCACACAGACTCTCATTGGGGTACGGGTTCCACACACACCGACTCTCACTGGGGTACGGGTTCCAAACACACTGACTCTCACTGGGGTACGTGTTCCAAACACACTGACTCTAACTGGGGTATGGGTTTCACACACACTGACTCTCACTGGGGTACGGGTTCCATACACACTGACTCTCACTGGAGTAAGGGTCCCACATACACTGACTCTCACTGGGGTAAGGGTTCCACACACACTGACTCTCACTGGAGTAAGGGTCCCACACACACTGACTCTCACTGGGATACGGGTTCCACACACACTGCCTCTCACTGGGGTACGGGTTCCACACACACTGTCTCTCATTGGGGTATGGGTTCCACACACACAGACTCTCACTGGGGTACGGGTACCACACACACTGACTCTCACTGGGGTACGGGTTCCACACACACTGACTCTCACTGGGGTATGGGTTCCACACACACAGGCTCTCACTGGGGTACGGGATCCTCACACACGGACTCTCACTGGGGTACGGGTTCCACACACACTGACTCTCACTCGGGTACGGGTTCCACACACACAGACTCTCATTGGGATACGGGTTCCAAACACACTGACTCTCACTGGGGTACGGGTTCCGCACACACTGACTCTAACTGGGGTACGGGTTCCACACACACTGACTCTCACTGGGGTACTGGTTCCACACACACTGACTCTCAGTGGGGTACGGGTTCCACACACACTGACTCTCAGTGGGGTACGGGTTCCACACACACTGATTCTCACTGGGGTAGAGGTCACGCACACACTGACTCTCACTGGGGTACGGGTTTCACACACACTGACCCTCACTGGGGTATGGGTTCCACACACACAGAGTCTCATTGGGGTACGGGTTCCACACACACTGACTCTCACTGGGGTACGGGTTCCAAACACACTGACTCTCACTGGGGTACGGGTTCCACACACACTGACTCTCACTGGGGTAGCGGTCACGCACACACTGACTCTCACTGGGATACGGGTTCCACACAATTTGATTCTCACTGAGGTACGGGTTCCACATACACACTGACTCTCATTGGGGTACGGGTTCCACACACACTGACTCTCACTGGGGTACGGGTTCCACACAAATTGACTCTCACTGGGGTACGGGTTACACTCACACTGACTCTCAGTGGGGTACAGTTCCACACACGCTGACTCTCACTGGGGTACGTGTTCCAAACACACTGACTCTAACTGGGGTATGGGTTTCACACACACTGACTCTCACTGGGGTACGGGTTCCATACACACTGACTCTCACTGGAGTAAGGGTCCCACATACACTGACTCTCACTGGGGTAAGGGTTCCACACACACTGACTCTCACTGGAGTAAGGGTCCCACACACACTGACTCTCACTGGGATACGGGTTCCACACACACTGCCTCTCACTGGGGTACGGGTTCCACACACACTGTCTCTCATTGGGGTATGGGTTCCACACACACAGACTCTCACTGGGGTACGGGTTCCACACACACAGACTCTCATTGGGGTACGGGTTCCAAACACACTGACTCTCACTGGGGAACGGGTTCCGCACACACTGGCTCTCACTGGGGTACAGGTTACGCACACACTGACTCTCACTGGGGTACGGGTTCCACACACACTGACTCTCACTGGGGTACGTGTTCCACACACACTGACTCTCAGTGGGGTACGGGTTCCACACACACTGACTCTCAGTGGGGTACGGGTTCCACACACACTGACTCTCACTGGGGTACGGGTTCCACACACACTGACTCTCACTGGGGTACGGGTTCGAAACACACTGACTCTCACTGGGGAACGGGTTCCGCACACACTGACTCTCACTGGGGTACAGGTTACGCACACACTGACTCTCACTGTGGTACGGGTTCCACACACACTGACTCTCACTGGGGTACTTGTTCCACACACACTGACTCTCAGTGGGGTATGGGTTCCACACACACTGACTCTCAGTGGGGTACGGGTTCCACACACACTGATTCTCACTGGGGTATGGGTTCCACACACACTGACTCTCACTGGGGTACGGGTTCCACACAGACTCTCATTGGGGTACGGGTTCCACACACACCGACTCTCACTGGGGTACGGGTTCCAAACACACTGACTCTCACTGGGGTACGTGTTCCAAACACACTGACTCTAACTGGGGTATGGGTTTCACACACACTGACTCTCACTGGGGTACGGGTTCCATACACACTGACTCTCACTGGAGTAAGGGTCCCACATACACTGACTCTCACTGGGGTAAGGGTTCCACACACACTGACTCTCACTGGAGTAAGGGTCCCACACACACTGACTCTCACTGGGATACGGGTTCCACACACACTGCCTCTCACTGGGGTACGGGTTCCACACACACTGTCTCTCATTGGGGTATGGGTTCCACACACACAGACTCTCACTGGGGTACGGGTACCACACACACTGACTCTCACTGGGGTACGGGTTCCACACACACTGACTCTCACTGGGGTATGGGTTCCACACACACAGGCTCTCACTGGGGTACGTGATCCTCACACACGGACTCTCACTGGGGTACGGGTTCCAAACACACGGTCTCTCACTGGGGTACGGGTTCCACACACACGGACTCTCACTGGGGTACGGGTTCCACACACACTGACTCTCACTCGGGTACGGGTTCCACACACACAGACTCTCATTGGGGTACGGGTTCCAAACACACTGACTCTCACTGGGGAACGGGTTCCGCACACACTGACTCTCACTGGGGTACAGGTTACGCACACACTGACTCTCACTGGGGTACGGGTTCCACACACACTGACTCTCACTGGGGTACGGGTTCCACACACACTGACTCTCACTGGGGTACGGGTTACACACACACTGACTCTCACTGGGGTACGTGTTCCACACACACTGACTCTCAGTGGGGTACTGTTTCCACACACACTGACTCTCAGTGGGGTACGGGTTCCACACACACTGACTCTCACTGGGGTACGGGTTCCACACACACTGACTCTCACTGGGGTACGGGTTCGAAACACACTGACTCTCACTGGGGAACGGGTTCCGCACACACTGACTCTCACTGGGGTACAGGTTACGCACACACTGACTCTCACTGTGGTACGGGTTCCACACACACTGACTCTCACTGGGGTACTTGTTCCACACACACTGACTCTCAGTGGGGTATGGGTTCCACACACACTGACTCTCAGTGGGGTACGGGTTCCACACACACTGATTCTCACTGGGGTACGGGTTCCACACACACTGACTCTCACTGGGGTACGGGTTCCACACAGACTCTCATTGGGGTACGGGTTCCACACACACCGACTCTCACTGGGGTACGGGTTCCAAACACACTGACTCTCACTGGGGTACGGGTTCCACACACACTGACTCTCACTGGGGTACAGGTTTCACAGACATTGACTCTCACTGGGGTACGGGTTCCACACACATAGACTCTCACTGGGGAACGGGTTCCACACAATTTGATGCTCACTGGGGTACGGGTTCCACACACACACTGACTCTCACCGGGGTACGGGTTCCACACACACCGACTCTCACTGGGGTACGGGTTACACTCACACTGACTCTCAGTGGGCTACAGTTCCACACACACTGACTCTCACTGTGGTACGGGTTCCACTCACACTGGCTCTCACTGGAGTAAGAGTCCCACACACACTGACTCTCACTGGGGTACGGGTTCCACACACACCGACACTCACTGGGGTACGGGATCCACACACACAGACCCTCACTGGGGTACGGGTTCAACACACACTGACTCACTGGGGTAAAGGTTCTACACACACTGACGCTGACTAGGGTAAGGGTTCCACACACACACTGACTCTCACTGGGGTACGCGTTCCACACACACTGACTCTCACTGGGGTACGCGTTCCACACACACTGATTCTCACTGGGGTACGGGTTCCACACACACTGACTCTCACTGGGGTACGGGTTCAACACACACAGACTCTCATTGGGGTACGGGTTCCACACATACTGACTCTCACTGGGGTACGGGTTCCACACACACTGACTCTCACTGGGGTACGGGTTCCACACACACTGATTCTCACTGGGGTACGGGTTCCACACACACTGACCCTCACTGGGGTATGGGTTCCACACACACTGACTCTCACTGAGGTACGGATTCCACACACACAGACTCTCATTGGGGTACGGGTTCCAAACACACTGACTCTCACTGGGGTAAGGGTTCCAAACACATGGACTCTCACTGGGGTATGGGTTCCACACACACTGACTCTCACTGGGGTACGGGTCTGAAACACACTGACTCTCATTGGGGCATGGGTTCCACACACACTGACTCTCACTGGGGTACGGGTTCCACACACACTGACTCTCACTCGGGTACGGGTTCCACACACACAGACTCTCATTGGGGTACGGGTTCCAAACACACTGACTCTCAGTGGGGTACGGGTTCCACACACACTGATTCTCACTGGGGTACGGGTTCCACACACACTGACTCTCACTGGGGTACGGGTTCCACACACACAGACTCTCATTGGGGTACGGGTTCCACACACACTGACTCTCACTGGGGTACGGGTTCCAAACACACTGACTCTCACTGGGGTACGGGTTCCACACACACTGACTCACACTTGGGTACGGGTTCCACACACACTGACTCTCACTGGGGTACAGGTCACGCACACACTGACTCTCACTGGGGTACAGGTTCCACACACACTGACTCTCACTGGGGTACGGGTTCCACACACACTGACTCTCACTGGGGTACAGGTCACGCACACACTGACTCTCACTGGGATACGGGTTACACACACACTGACTCTCACTGGGGTACAGGTTCCACACACACTGACTCTCACTAGGGAACGGGTTCCACACAATTTGATTCTCACTGGGGTACGGGTTCCACACACATTGACTCTCACTGGGGTACGGGTTCCACACACACTGACTCTCACTGGGGTACGGGTTCCACACACACTGACTCTCACTGGGGTACGGGTTCCACACACACTGACTCTCACTGGGGTACGGGTTCCAAACACACTGACTCTCACTGGGGAACGGGTTCTGCACACACTGACTCTCACTGGGGTACAGGTTACGCACACACTGACTCTCACTGTGGTACGGGTTCCACACACACTGACTCTCACTGGGCTACTTGTTCCACACACACTGACTCTCAGTGGGGTACGGGTTCCACACACACTGACTCTCAGTGGGGTACGGGTTCCACACACACTGATTCTCACTGGGGTACGGGTTCCACACACACTGACTCTCACTGGGGTACGGGTTCCACACAGACTCTCATTGGGGTACGGGTTCCACACACACCGACTCTCACTGGGGTACGGGTTCCAAACACACTGACTCTCACTGGGGTACGGGTTCCACACACACTGACTCTCACTGGGTACAGGTCACGCACACACTGACTCTCAATGGGATACGGGTTACACACACACTGACTCTCACTGGGGTACAGGTTTCACAGACATTGACTCTCACTGGGGTACGGGTTCCACACACGTAGACTCTCACTGGGGAACGGGTTCCACACAATTTGATGCTCACTGGGGTACGGGTTCCACACACACCGACTCTCACTGGGGTACGGGTTACACTCACACTGACTCTCAGTGGGGTACAGTTCCACACACACTGACTCTCACTGTGGTACGGGTTCCACAGACACTGACTCTCACTGGGGTATGGGTTTCACACACACTGACTCTCACTGGGGTACTGTTCCACACAGATTGACTCTCACTGGGGTACTGGTTCCACTCACACTGGCTCTCACTGGAGTAAGAGTCCCACACACACTGACTCTCACTGGGGTAAGGGTTCCACACACACTGACTCTCACTGGGGTACGGGTTCCACACACACCGACACTCACTGGGGTACGGGATCCACACACACTGACCCTCACTGGGGTACGGGTTCAACACACACTGACTCACTGGGGTAAAGGTTCTACACACACTGACGCTGACTAGGGTAAGGGTTCCACACACACACTGACTCTCACTGGGGTACGCGTTCCACACACACTGACTCTCACTGGGGTACGCGTTCCACACACACTGATTCTCACTGGGGTACGGGTTCCACACACACTGACTCTCACTGGGGTACGGGTTCCACACACACAGACTCTCATTGGGGTACGGGTTCCACACACACTGACTCTCACTGGGGTACGGGTTACACTCACACTTACTCTCAGTGGGGTACAGTTCCACACACACTGACTCTCACTGTGGTACGGGTTCCACAGCCACTGACTCTCACTGGGGTATGGGTTTCACACACACTGACTCTCACTGGGGTACTGTTCCACACAGATTGACTCTCACTGGGGTACTGGTTCCACTCACACTGGCTCTCACTGGAGTAAGAGTCCCACACACACTGACTCTCACTGGGGTACGGGTTCCACACACACCGACACTCACTGGGGTAGGGGATCCACACACACTGACCCTCACTGGGGTACGGGTTCAACACACACTGACTCACTGGGGTAAAGGTTCCACACACACTGACGCTGACTAGGGTAAGGGTTCCACACACACACTGACTCTCACTGGGGTACGCGTTCCACACACACTGACTCTCACTGGGGTACGCGTTCCACACACACTGATTCTCACTGGGGTACGGGTTCCACACACACTGACTCTCACTGGGGTACGGGTTCAACACACACAGACTCTCATTGGGGTACGGGTTCCACACACACTGACTCTCACTGGGGTACGGGTTCCACACACACTGACTCTCACTGGGGTACGGGTTCCACACACACTGATTCTCACTGGGGTACGGGTTCCACACACACTGACCCTCACTGGGGTATGGGTTCCACACACACTGACTCTCACTGAGGTACGGGTTCCACACACACAGACTCTCATTGGGGTACGGGTTCCAAACACACTGACTCTCACTGGGGTAAGGGTTCCAAACACATGGACTCTCACTGGGGTATGGGTTCCACACACACAGACTCTCACTGGGGTACTTGTTCCACACACACTGACTCTCAGTGGGGTACGGGTTCCACACAAACTGACTCTCAGTGGGGTACGGGTTCCACACACACTGATTCTCACTGGGGAATGGGTTCCACACACACTGACTCTCACTGGGGTACGGGTTCCACACACACAGACTCTCATTGGGGTACGGGTTCCACACACACTGACTCTCACTGGGGTACGGGTTCCAAACACACTGACTCTCACTGGGGTACGGGTTCCACACACACTGACTCACACTTGGGTACGGGTTCCACACACACAGACTCTCATTGGGGTACGGGTTCCAAACACACTGACTCTCACTGGGGAACGGGTTCCGCACACACTGACTCTCACTGGGGTACAGGTTACGCACACACTGACTCTCACTGGGGTACGGGTTCCACACACACTGACTCTCATTGGGGTACGGGTTCCACACGCACTGACTCTCACTGGGGTACGGGTTCCAAACACACTGACTCTCACTGGGGTACGGGTTCCACACACACTGACTCACACTTGGGTACGGGTTCCACACACACTGACTCTCACTGGGGTACAGGTCACGCACACACTGACTCTCACTGGGGTACAGGTTCCACACACACTGACTCTCACTGGGGTACGGGTTCCACACACACTGACTCTCACTGGGGTACAGGTCACGCACACACTGACTCTCACTGGGATACGGGTTACACACACACTGACTCTCACTGGGGTACAGGTTCCACACACACTGACTCTCACTAGGGAACGGGTTCCACACAATTTGATTCTCACTGGGGTACGGGTTCCACACACTTTGACTCTCACTGGGGTACGGGTTCCACACACACTGACTCTCACTGGGGTACGGGTTCCACACACACTGACTCTCACTGGGGTACGGGTTCCACACACACTGACTCTCACTGGGGTACGGATTCCAAACACACTGACTCTCACTGGGGAACGGGTTCCGCACACACTAACTCTCACTGGCGTACAGGTTACGCACACACTGACTCTCACTGTGGTACGGGTTCCACACACACTGACTCTCACTGGGGTACTTGTTCCACACACACTGACTCTCAGTGGGGTACGGGTTCCACACACACTGATTCTCACTGGGGTACGGGTTCCACACACACTGACTCTCACTGGGGTACGGGTTCCACACAGACTCTCATTGGGGTACGGGTTCCACACACACCGACTCTCACTGGGGTACGGGTCCGAAACACACTGACTCTCATTGGGGCATGGGTTCCACACACACTGACTCTCACTGGGGTACGGGTTCCACACACACTGACTCTCACTCGGGTACGGGTTCCACACACACAGACTCTCATTGGGGTACGGGTTCCAAACACACTGACTCTCACTGGGGAACGGGTTCCGCACACACTGACTCTCACTGGGGTACAGGTTACGCACACACTGACTCTCAGTGGGGTACGGGTTCCACACACACTGACTCTCAGTGGGGTACGGGTTCCACACACACTGATTCTCACTGGGGTACGGGTTCCACACACACTGACTCTCACTGGGGTACGGGTTCCACACACACAGACTCTCATTGGGGTACGGGTTCCACACACACTGACTCTCACTGGGGTACGGGTTCCAAACACACTGACTCTCACTGGGGTAAGGGTTCCAAACACATGGACTCTCACTGGGGTATGGGTTCCACACACACAGACTCTCACTGGGGTACTTGTTCCACACACACTGACTCTCAGTGGGGTACGGGTTCCACACAAACTGACTCTCAGTGGGGTACGGGTTCCACACACACTGATTCTCACTGGGGAATGGGTTCCACACACACTGACTCTCACTGGGGTACGGGTTCCACACACACAGACTCTCATTGGGGTACGGGTTCCACACACACTGACTCTCACTGGGGTACGGGTTCCAAACACACTGACTCTCACTGGGGTACGGGTTCCACACACACTGACTCACACTTGGGTACGGGTTCCACACACACAGACTCTCATTGGGGTACGGGTTCCAAACACACTGACTCTCACTGGGGAACGGGTTCCGCACACACTGACTCTCACTGGGGTACAGGTTACGCACACACTGACTCTCACTGGGGTACGGGTTCCACACACACTGACTCTCATTGGGGTACGGGTTCCACACGCACTGACTCTCACTGGGGTACGGGTTCCAAACACACTGACTCTCACTGGGGTACGGGTTCCACACACACTGACTCACACTTGGGTACGGGTTCCACACACACTGACTCTCACTGGGGTACAGGTCACGCACACACTGACTCTCACTGGGGTACAGGTTCCACACACACTGACTCTCACTGGGGTACGGGTTCCACACACACTGACTCTCACTGGGGTACAGGTCACGCACACACTGACTCTCACTGGGATACGGGTTACACACACACTGACTCTCACTGGGGTACAGGTTCCACACACACTGACTCTCACTAGGGAACGGGTTCCACACAATTTGATTCTCACTGGGGTACGGGTTCCACACACTTTGACTCTCACTGGGGTACGGGTTCCACACACACTGACTCTCACTGGGGTACGGGTTCCACACACACTGACTCTCACTGGGGTACGGGTTCCACACACACTGACTCTCACTGGGGTACGGATTCCAAACACACTGACTCTCACTGGGGAACGGGTTCCGCACACACTAACTCTCACTGGCGTACAGGTTACGCACACACTGACTCTCACTGTGGTACGGGTTCCACACACACTGACTCTCACTGGGGTACTTGTTCCACACACACTGACTCTCAGTGGGGTACGGGTTCCACACACACTGATTCTCACTGGGGTACGGGTTCCACACACACTGACTCTCACTGGGGTACGGGTTCCACACAGACTCTCATTGGGGTACGGGTTCCACACACACCGACTCTCACTGGGGTACGGGTCCGAAACACACTGACTCTCATTGGGGCATGGGTTCCACACACACTGACTCTCACTGGGGTACGGGTTCCACACACACTGACTCTCACTCGGGTACGGGTTCCACACACACAGACTCTCATTGGGGTACGGGTTCCAAACACACTGACTCTCACTGGGGAACGGGTTCCGCACACACTGACTCTCACTGGGGTACAGGTTACGCACACACTGACTCTCAGTGGGGTACGGGTTCCACACACACTGACTCTCAGTGGGGTACGGGTTCCACACACACTGATTCTCACTGGGGTACGGGTTCCACACACACTGACTCTCACTGGGGTACGGGTTCCACACACACAGACTCTCATTGGGGTACGGGTTCCACACACACTGACTCTCACTGGGGTACGGGTTCCAAACACACTGACTCTCACTGGGGTACGGGTTCCACACACACTGACTCACACTTGGGTACGGGTTCCACACACACTGACTCTCACTGGGGTACAGGTCACGCACACACTGACTCTCACTGGGGTACAGGTTCCACACACACTGACTCTCACTGGGGTACGGGTTCCACACACACTGACTCTCACTGGGGTACAGGTCACGCACACACTGACTCTCACTGGGATACGGGTTACACACACACTGACTCTCACTGGGGTACAGGTTCCACACACACTGACTCTCACTAGGGAACGGGTTCCACACAATTTGATTCTCACTGGGGTACGGGTTCCACACACATTAACTCTCACTGGGGTACGGGTTCCACACACACTGACTCTCACTGGGGTACGGGTTCCACACACACTGACTCTCACTGGGGTACGGGTTCCACACACACTGACTCTCACTGGGGTACGGGTTCCAAACACACTGACTCTCACTGGGGAACGGGTTCCGCACACACTGACTCTCACTGGGGTACAGGTTACGCACACACTGACTCTCACTGTGGTACGGGTTCCACACACACTGACTCTCACTGGGGTACTTGTTCCACACACACTGACTCTCAGTGGGGTATGGGTTCCACACACACTGACTCTCAGTGGGGTACGGGTTCCACACACACTGACTCTCAGTGGGGTACGGGTTCCACACACACTGATTCTCACTGGGGTACGGGTTCCACACACACTGACTCTCACTGGGGTACGGGTTCCACACAGACTCTCATTGGGGTACGGGTTCCACACACACCGACTCTCACTGGGGTACGGGTTCCAAACACACTGACTCTCACTGGGGTACGGGTTCCACACACACTGACTCTCACTGGGGTACAGGTCACGCACACACTGACTCTCACTGGGATACGGGTTACACACACACTGACTCTCACTGGGGTACAGGTTTCACAGACATTGACTCTCACTGGGGTACGGGTTCCACACACGTAGACTCTCACTGGGGAACGGGTTCCACACAATTTGATGCTCACTGGGGTACGGGTTCCACACACACACTGACTCTCACCGGGGTACGGGTTCCACACACACCGACTCTCACTGGGGTACGGGTTACACTCACACTGACTCTCAGTGGGGTACAGTTCCACACACACTGACTCTCACTGTGGTACGGGTTCCACAGACACTGACTCTCACTGGGGTATGGGTTTCACACACACTGACTCTCACTGGGGTACTGTTCCACACAGATTGACTCTCACTGGGGTACTGGTTCCACTCACACTGGCTCTCACTGGAGTAAGAGTCCCACACACACTGACTCTCACTGGGGTAAGGGTTCCACACACACTGACTCTCACTGGGGTACGGGTTCCACACACACCGACACTCACTGGGGTACGGGATCCACACACACTGACCCTCACTGGGGTACGGGTTCAACACACACTGACTCACTGGGGTAAAGGTTCTACACACACTGACGCTGACTAGGGTAAGGGTTCCACACACACACTGACTCACACTGGGGTACGCGTTCCACACACACTGACTCTCACTGGGGTACGCGTTCCACACACACTGATTCTCACTGGGGTACGGGTTCCACACACACTGACTCTCACTGGGGTACGGGTTCCACACACACAGACTCTCATTGGGGTACGGGTTCCACACACACTGACTCTCACTGGGGTACGGGTTACACTCACACTGACTCTCAGTGGGGTACAGTTCCACACACACTGACTCTCACTGTGGTACGGGTTCCACAGACACTGGCTCTCACTGGAGTAAGAGTCCCACACACACTGACTCTCACTGGGGTACGGGTTCCACACACACCGACACTCACTGGGGTACGGGATCCACACACACTGACCCTCACTGGGGTACGGGTTCAACACACACTGACTCACTGGGGTAAAGGTTCCACACACACTGACGCTGACTAGGGTAAGGGTTCCACACACACACTGACTCTCACTGGGGTACGCGTTCCACACATACTGACTCTCACTGGGGTACGCGTTCCACACACACTGATTCTCACTGGGGTACGGGTTCCACACACACTGACTCTCACTGGGGTACGGGTTCAACACACACAGACTCTCATTGGGGTACGGGTTCCACACACACTGACTCTCACTGGGGTACGGGTTCCACACACACTGACTCTCACTGGGGTACGGGTTCCACACACACTGATTCTCACTGGGGTACGGGTTCCACACACACTGACCCTCACTGGGGTATGGGTTCCACACACACTGACTCTCACTGAGGTACGGGTTCCACACACACAGACTCTCATTGGGGTACGGGTTCCAAACACACTGACTCTCACTGGGGTAAGGGTTCCAAACACATGGACTCTCACTGGGGTATGGGTTCCACACACACTGACTCTCACTGGGGTACGGGTCCGAAACACACTGACTCTCATTGGGGTACGGGTTCCAAACACACTGACTCTCACTGGGGAACGGGTTCCGCACACACTGACTCTCACAGGGGTACAGGTTACGCACACACTGACTCTCACTGGGGTACGGGTTCCACACACACTGACTCTCACTGGGGTACTTGTTCCACACACACTGACTCTCAGTGGGGTACGGGTTCCACACAAACTGACTCTCAGTGGGGTACGGGTTCCACACACACTGATTCTCACTGGGGTATGGGTTCCACACACACTGACTCTCACTGGGGTACGGGTTCCACACACACAGACTCTCATTGGGGTACGGGTTCCACACACACTGACTCTCACTGGGGTACGGGTTCCAAACACACTGACTCTCACTGGGGTACGGGTTCCACACACACTGACTCACACTTGGGTACGGGTTCCACACACACAGACACTCATTGGGGTACGGGTTCCAAACACACTGACTCTCACTGGGGAACGGGTTCCGCACACACTGACTCTCACTGGGGTACAGGTTACGCACACACTGACTCTCACTGGGGTACGGGTTCCACACACACTGACTCTCATTGGGGTACGGGTTCCACACACACTGACTCTCACTGGGGTACGGGTTCCAAACACACTGACTCTCACTGGGGTACGGGTTCCACACACACTGACTCACACTTGGGTACGGGTTCCACACACACTGACTCTCACTGGGGTACAGGTCACGCACACACTGACTCTCACTGGGGTACAGGTTCCACACACACTGACTCTCACTGGGGTACGGGTTCCACACACACTGACTCTCACTGGGGTACAGGTCACGCACACACTGACTCTCACTGGGATACGGGTTACACACACACTGACTCTCACTGGGGTACAGGTTCCACACACACTGACTCTCACTAGGGAACGGGTTCCACACAATTTGATTCTCACTGGGGTACGGGTTCCACACACTTTGACTCTCACTGGGGTACGGGTTCCACACACACTGACTCTCACTGGGGTACGCGTTCCACACACACTGACTCTCACTGGGGTACGGGTTCCACACACATTGACTCTCACTGGGGTACGGGTTCCAAACACACTGAATCTCACTGGGGAACGGGTTCCGCACACACTGACTCTCACTGGGGTACAGGTTACGCACACACTGACTCTCACTGTGGTACGGGTTCCACACACACTGACTCTCACTGGGGTACTTGTTCCACACACACTGACTCTCAGTGGGGTACGGGTTCCACACACACTGATTCTCACTGGGGTACGGGTTCCACACACACTGACTCTCACTGGGGTACGGGTTCCACACAGACTCTCATTGGGGTACGGGTTCCACACACACCGACTCTCACTGGGGTACGTGTTCCAAACACACTGACTCTCACTGGGGTACGGGTTCCACACACACTGACTCTCACTGGGGTACAGGTCACGCACACACTGACTCTCACTGGGATACGGGTTACACACACACTGACTCTCACTGGGGTACAGGTTTCACAGACATTGACTCTCACTGGGGTACGGGTTCCACACACGTAGACTCTCACTGGGGAACGGGTTCCACACAATTTGATGCTCACTGGGGTACGGATTCCACACACACACTGACTCTCACTGTGGTACGGGTTCCACAGACACTGACTCTCACTGGGGTATGGGTTTCACACACACTGACTCTCACTGGGGTACTGTTCCACACAGATTGACTCCCACTGGGGTACTGGTTCCACTCACACTGGCTCTCACTGGAGTAAGAGTCCCACACACACTGACTCTCACTGGGGTAAGGGTTCCACACACACTGACTCTCACTGGGGTACGGGTTCCACACACACCGACACTCACTGGGGTACGGGATCCACACACACTGACCCTCACTGGGGTACGGGTTCAACACACACTGACTCACTGGGGTAAAGGTTCTACACACACTGACGCTGACTAGGGTAAGGGTTCCACACACACACAATGACTCTCACTGGGGTACGCGTTCCACACACACTGACTCTCACTGGGGTACGCGTTCCACACACACTGATTCTCACTGGGGTACGGGTTCCACACACACTGACTCTCACTGGGGTACGGGTTCCACACACACAGACTCTCATTGGGGTACGGGTTCCACACACACTGACTCTCACTGGGGTACGGGTTCCACACACACTGACTCTCACTGGGGTACGGGTTCCACACACACTGATTCTCACTGGGGTACGGGTTCCACACACACTGACCCTCACTGGGGTATGGGTTCCACACACACTGACTCTCACTGAGGTACGGGTTCCACACACACAGACTCTCATTGGGGTACGGGTTCCAAACACACTGACTCTCACTGGGGTAAGGGTTCCAAACACATGGACTCTCACTGGGGTACGGGTTCCACACACTGACTCTCACTGGGGTACGGGTTCGAAACACACGGACTCTCACTGGGGTACGGGTTCCACACACACTGACTCTCACTGGGGTACGCGTTCTACACAAACTGACTCTCACTGGGGTACGGGTTCCACACACACTGACTCTCACTGCGGTACGGGTTCCACACACACTGACTCTCACTGGGGTACGGGTTCCACACACACTGACTCTCACTGGGGTACGGGTTCCACACACACTGACTCTCACTGGGGTACGTGTTCCAAACACATGGACTCTCACTGGGGTATGGGTTCCACACACACTGACTCTCACTGGGGTACGGGTCCGAAACACACTGACTCTCATTGGGGCATGGGTTCCACACACACTGACTCTCACTGGGGTACGGGTTCCACACACACTGACTCTCACTCGGGTACGGGTTCCACACACACAGACTCTCATTGGGGTACGGGTTCCAAACACACTGACTCTCACTGGGGAACGGGTTCCGCACACACTGACTCTCACTGGGGTACAGGTTACGCACACACTGACTCTCACTGGGGTACGGGTTCCACACACACTGACTCTCACTGGGGTACGTGTTCCACACACACTGACTCTCAGTGGGGTACGGGTTCCACACACACTGACTCTCAGTGGGGTACGGGTTCCACACACACTGATTCTCACTGGGGTACGGGTTCCACACACACTGACTCACTGGGGTACGGGTTCCACACACACAGACTCTCATTGGGGTACGGGTTCCACACACACTGACTCTCACTGGGGTACGGGTTCCAAACACACTGACTCTCACTGGGGTACGGGTTCCACACACACTGACTCACACTTGGGTACGGGTTCCACACACACTGACTCTCACTGGGGTACAGGTCACGCACACACTGACTCTCACTGGGGTACAGGTTCCACACACACTGACTCTCACTGGGGTACGGGTTCCACACACACTGACTCTCACTGGGGTACAGGTCACGCACACACTGACTCTCACTGGGATACGGGTTACACACACACTGACTCTCACTGGGGTACAGGTTCCACACACACTGTCTCTCACTGGGGAACGGGATCCACACAATTTGATTCTCACTGGGGTACGGGTTCCACACACATTGACTCTCACTGGGGTACGGGTTCCACACACACTGACTCTCACTGGGGTACGGGTTCCACACACATAGACTCTCACTGGGGAACGTGTTCCACACAATTTGATGCTCACTGGGGTACGGGTTCCACACACACACTGACTCTCACCGGGGTACGGGTTCCACACACACCGACTCACACTGGGGTACGGGTTACACTCACACTGACTCTCAGTGGGGTACAGTTCCACACACACTGACTCTCACTGTGGTACGGGTTCCACAGACACTGACTCTCACTGGGGTATGGGTTTCACACACACTGACTCTCACTGGGGTACTGTTCCACACAGATTGACTCTCACTGGGGTACTGGTTCCACTCACACTGGCTCTCACTGTAGTAAGAGTCCCACACACACTGACTCTCACTGGGGTAAGGGTTCCACACACACTGACTCTCACTGGGGTATGGGTTCCACACACACCGACACTCACTGGGGTACGGGATCCACACACACTGACCCTCACTGAGGTACGGGTTCAACACACACTGACTCACTGGGGTAAAGGTTCTACACACACTGACGCTGACTAGGGTAAGGGTTCCACACACACACTGACTCTCACTGGGGTACGCGTTCCACACACACTGACTCTCACTGGGGTACGCGTTCCACACACACTGATTCTCACTGGGGTACGGGTTCCACACACACTGACTCTCACTGGGGTACGGGTTCCACACACACTGACTCTCACTGGGGTACGGGTTCCACACACACTGACTCTCACTGGGGTACGGGTTCCACACACACTGACTCTCACTGGGGTACGGGTTCCACACACACTGGTTCTCACTGGGGTACGGGTTCCACACACACTGACCCTCACTGGGGTATGGGTTCCACACACACTGACTCTCACTGAGGTACGGGTTCCACACACACAGACTCTCACTGGGGTACGGGTTCCACAGACACTGACTCTCACTGGGGTACGTGTTCCAAACACACGGACTCTCACTGGGGTATGGGTTCCACACACACTGACTCTCACTGGGGTACGGGTCCGAAACACACTGACTCTCATTGGGGCAGGGGTTCCACACACACTGACTCTCACTGGGGTACGGGTTCCACACACACTGACTCTCACTCGGGTACGGGTTCCACACACACAGACTCTCACTGGGGTACGGGTTCCAAACACACTGACTCTCACTGGGGAACGGGTTCCGCACACACTGACTCTCACTGGGGTACAGGTTACGCACACACTGACTCTCACTGGGGTACGGGTTCCACACACACTGACTCTCACTGGGGTACTTGTTCCACACACACTGACTCTCAGTGGGGTACGGGTTCCACACACACTGACTCTCAGTGGGGGACGGGTTCCACACACACTGATTCTCACTGGGGTACGGGTTCCACACACACTGACTCTCACTGGGGTACGGGTTCCACACACACAGACTCTCATTGGGGTACGGGTTCCACACACACTGACTCTCACTGGGGTACGGGTTCCAAACACACTGACTCTCACTGGGGTACGGGTTCCACACACACTGACTCACACTTGGGTACGGGTTCCACACACACTGACTCTCACTGGAGTAAGGGTCCCACACACACTGACTCTCACTGGGGTACGGGTTCCACACACACTGACTCTCACTGGGGTACAGGTCACGCACACGCTGACTCTCACTGGGATACGGGTTACACACACACTGACTCTCACTGGGGTACAGGTTCCACACACACTGACTCTCACTGGGGAACGGGTTCCACACAATTTGATTCTCACTGGGGTACGGGTTCCACACACATTGACTCTCACTGGGGTACGGGTTCCACACACACTGACTCTCACTGGGGTACGGGTTCCACACACATTGACTCTCACTGGGGTATGGGTTACACTCACACTGACTCTCAGTGGGGTACAGTTCCACACACACTGACTCTCACTGGGGTACGGGTTCCAAACACACTGACTCTCACTGGGGTATGGGTTTCACACACACTGACTCTCACTGGGGTACGGGTTCCATACACACTGACTCTCACTGGAGTAAGGGTCCCACACACACTGACTCTCACTGGGGTAAGGGTTCCACACACACTGACTCTCACTGGAGTAAGGGTCCCACACACACTGACTCTCACTGGGATACGGGTTCCACACACACTGACTCTCACTGGGGTACGGGTTCCACACACACTGTCTCTCATTGGGGTATGGGTTCCACACACACTGACTCTCACTGGGGTATGGGTTCCACACACACTGACTCTCACTGAGGTACGGGTTCCACACACACACACTCTCATTGGGGTACGGGTTCCAAACACACTGACTCTCACTGGGGTAAGGGTTCCAAACACATGGACTCTCACTGGGGTACGGGTTCCACACACACTGACTCTCACTGGGGTACGGGTTCCAAACACACGGACTCTCACTGAGGTACGGGTTCCACACACACAGACTCTCATTGGGGTACGGGTTCCAAACACACTGACTCTCTCTGGGGTACAGGTTACGCACACACTGACTCTCACTGGGGTACGGGTTCCACACACACTGACTCTCACTGGGGTACTTGTTCCACACACACTGACTCTCAGTGGTGTATGGGTTCCACACACACCGACTCTCAGTGGGGTACGGGTTCCACACACACTGATTCTCACTGGGGTACGGGTTCCACACACACTGACTCTCACTGGGGTACGGGTTCCACACACACAGACTCTCATTGGGGTACGGGTTCCACACACACTGACTCTCACTGGGGTACGGGTTCCAAACACACTGACTCTCACTGGGGTACGGGTTCCACACACACTGACTATCACTGGGGTACAGGTCACGCACATACTGACTCTCACTGGGATACGGTTTACACACACACTGACTCTCACTGGGGTACAGGGTCCTACACACTGACTCTCACTGGGGTACGCGTTCCACACACACTGACTCTCACTGGGGTACGGGCTCCACACACACTGACTCTCACTGGGGTACGGGTTCCACACACACTGACTCTCACTGGGGTACCGGTCACGCACACACTGACTCTCACTGCGGTACAGGTTCCACACACACTGACTCTCACGAGGGTACGGGTTCCACACACACTGACTCTCACTGGGGTACAGGTCACGCACACACTGACTCTCACTGGGATACGGGTTACACACACACTCACTCTCACTGGGGTACAGGTTCCACACACACTGACTCTCACTGGGGTACGGGTTCCACACACACTGACTCTCACTGGGGTACGGGTTCCACACGATTTGATTCTCACTGGGGTACGGGTTCCACACACACACTGACTCTCACTGGGGTACGGGTTCCACACACACTGACTCTCACTGGGGTACAGTTCCACACACACTGACTCTCACTGGGGTACGGGTTCCACAGACACTGACTCTCACTGGGGTATGGGTTTCACACACACTGACTCTCACTGGGGTACTGTTCCACACAGATTGACTCTCACTGGGGTATTGGTTCCACTCGCACTGACTCTCACTGGGGTACGGGTTCCATACACACTGACTCTCACTGGGATACGGGTTCCACACACACTGCCCCGCACTGGGGTACGGGTTCCACACACACTGACTCTCACTGGGGTAAAGATTCCACACGCACTGACTCTCACTGGGGTACGGGTTCCACACACACTGACTCTCACTGGGGTACGGGTTCCACACACACTGACTCTCACTGGGGTACGGGTTCCACACACACTGACTCTCACTGTGGTACGGGTTCCAAACACACGGACTCTCACTGGGGTACGCGTTCCACACACAGTGACTCTCACTGGGGTACGGGTTCCACACACACTTATTCTCACTGGGGTACGGGTTCCACACACACTGACCCTCACTGGGGTATGGGTTCGAAACACACTGACTCTCACTGGGGTACGGGTTCCACACACACTGATTCTCACTGGGGTCTGGGTTCCAAACACACTGACTCTCACTGGCGAACGGGTTCCGCACACACTGACTCTCACTGGGGTACAGGTTACGCACACACTGACTCTCACTGGGGTACGGGTTCCACACACACTGACTCTCACTGGGGTACTTGTTCCACACACACAGACTCTCAGTGGGGTATGGGTTCCACACACACTGACTCTCACTGGGGTACGGGTTCCACACACACTGATTCTCACTGGGGTACGCGTTCCACACACACAGACTCTCATTGGGGTACGGGTTCCACACACACTGACTCTCACTGGGGTACGGGTTCCAAACACACTGACTCTCACTGGGGTACGGGTTCCACACACACTGACTCTCACTGGGGTACAGGTCACGCACATACTGACTCTCACTGGGATACGGGTTGCACACACACTGACTCTCACTGGGGTACAGGTTCCACACACACTGACTCACACTAGGGTACGGGTTCCACACACACTGACTCTCACTGGGCTACTGGTTCCACACACTGCCTCTCACTGGGGTACGGGTTCCACACACACTGTCTCTCATTGGGGTATGGGTTCCACACACACTGACTCTCACTGGGGTACGGGTTCCACACACACTGACCCTCACTGGGGTACGGGTTCCACACACACTGACTCTCACTGGGGTAAAGATTCCACACGCACTGACTCTCACTGGGGTACGGGTTCCACACATACTGACTCTCACTGGGGTACGGGTTCCACACACACTGACTCTCACTGGGGTACGGGTTCCAAACACACGGACTCTCACTGGGGTACGGGTTCCACACACACTGACTCTCACTGGGGTACGGGTTCCACACACACTGACTCTCGCTGGGGTACGGGTTCCACACACACTGACTCTCACTGGGGTACGGGTTCCACACACACTGACTCTCACTGGGGTATGGGTTTCACACACACTGACTCTCACTGGGGTACGGGTCCCACTCTCATTGGGGTATGGGTTCCACACACACTGACTCTCACTGGGGTACGGGTTCCACACACACTGACTCTCACTGGGGTACGGGTTCCACACACACTGATTCTCACTGGGGTACGGGTTCCACACACACTGACCCTCCCTGGGGTATGGGTTCCAAACACACTGACTCTCACTGGGGTACGGGTTCCCCACACACTGATTCTCACTGGGGTACGGGTTCCACACACACTGACCCTCACTGGGGTACGCGTTCCACACACACTGACTATCACTGAGGTACGGGTTCCACACACACAGACTCTCATTGGGGTACGGGTTCCAAACACACTGACTCTCACTGGGGTACGGGTTCCACACACACTGACTCTCACTGGGGTACGGGTTCCACACACACTGACTCTCACTGGGGTACGGGTTCCACACACACTGACTCTCACTGGGGTACGTGTTCCACACACACTGACTCTCAGTGGGGTACGGGTTCCACACACACTGACTCTCAGTGGGGTACGGGTTCCACACACACTGATTCTCACTGGGGTACGGGTTCCACACACACTGACTCACTGGGGTACGGGTTCCACACACACAGACTCTCATTGGGGTACGGGTTCCACACACACTGACTCTCACTGGGGTACGGGTTCCAAACACACTGACTCTCACTGGGGTACGGGTTCCACACACACTGACTCACACTTGGGTACGGGTTCCACACACACTGACTCTCACTGGGGTACAGGTCACGCACACACTGACTCTCACTGGGGTACAGGTTCCACACACACTGACTCTCACTGGGGTACGGGTTCCACACACACTGACTCTCACTGGGGTACGGGTTCCACACACACTGACTCTCACTGGGGTACGTGTTCCACACACACTGACTCTCAGTGGGGTACGGGTTCCACACACACTGACTCTCAGTGGGGTACGGGTTCCACACACACTGATTCTCACTGGGGTACGGGTTCCACACACACTGACTCACTGGGGTACGGGTTCCACACACACAGACTCTCATTGGGGTACGGGTTCCAAACACACTGACTCTCACTGGGGTACGGGTTCCACACACACTGACTCACACTGGGGTACGGGTTCCACAGACACTGACTCTCACTGGGGTACGTGTTCCAAACACACGGACTCTCACTGGGGTATGGGTTCCACACACACTGACTCTCACTGGGGTACGGGTCCGAAACACACTGACTCTCATTGGGGCAGGGGTTCCACACACACTGACTCTCACTGGGGTACGGGTTCCACACACACTGACTCTCACTCGGGTACGGGTTCCACACACACAGACTCTCACTGGGGTACGGGTTCCAAACACACTGACTCTCACTGGGGAACGGGTTCCGCACACACTGACTCTCACTGGGGTACAGGTTACGCACACACTGACTCTCACTGGGGTACGGGTTCCACACACACTGACTCTCACTGGGGTACTTGTTCCGCACACACTGACTCTCAGTGGGGTACGGGTTCCACACACACTGACTCTCAGTGGGGGACGGGTTCCACACACACTGATTCTCACTGGGGTACGGGTTCCACACACACTGACTCTCACTGGGGTACGGGTTCCACACACACAGACTCTCATTGGGGTACGGGTTCCACACACACTGACTCTCACTGGGGTACGGGTTCCAAACACACTGACTCTCACTGGGGTACGGGTTCCACACACACTGACTCACACTTGGGTACGGGTTCCACACACACTGACTCTCACTGGAGTAAGGGTCCCACACACACTGACTCTCACTGGGGTACGGGTTCCACACACACTGACTCTCACTGGGGTACAGGTCACGCACACACTGACTCTCACTGGGATACGGGTTACACACACACTGACTCTCACTGGGGTACAGGTTCCACACACACTGACTCTCACTGGGGAACGGGTTCCACACAATTTGATTCTCACTGGGGTACGGGTTCCACACACATTGACTCTCACTGGGGTACGGGTTCCACACACACTGACTCTCACTGGGGTACGGGTTCCACACACATTGACTCTCACTGGGGTATGGGTTACACTCACACTGACTCTCAGTGGGGTACAGTTCCACACACACTGACTCTCACTGGGGTACGGGTTCCAAACACACTGACTCTCACTGGGGTATGGGTTTCACACACACTGACTCTCACTGGGGTACGGGTTCCATACACACTGACTCTCACTGGAGTAAGGGTCCCACACACACTGACTCTCACTGGGGTAAGGGTTCCACACACACTGACTCTCACTGGAGTAAGGGTCCCACACACACTGACTCTCACTGGGATACGGGTTCCACACACACTGACTCTCACTGGGGTACGGGTTCCACACACACTGTCTCTCATTGGGGTATGGGTTCCACACACACTGACTCTCACTGGGGTATGGGTTCCACACACACTGACTCTCACTGAGGTACGGGTTCCACACACACACACTCTCATTGGGGTACGGGTTCCAAACACACTGACTCTCACTGGGGTAAGGGTTCCAAACACATGGACTCTCACTGGGGTACGGGTTCCACACACACTGACTCTCACTGGGGTACGGGTTCCAAACACACGGACTCTCACTGAGGTACGGGTTCCACACACACAGACTCTCATTGGGGTACGGGTTCCAAACACACTGACTCTCACTGGGGTACAGGTTACGCACACACTGACTCTCACTGGGGTACGGGTTCCACACACACTGACTCTCACTGGGGTACTTGTTCCACACACACTGACTCTCAGTGGTGTATGGGTTCCACACACACCGACTCTCAGTGGGGTACGGGTTCCACACACACTGATTCTCACTGGGGTACGGGTTCCACACACACTGACTCTCACTGGGGTACGGGTTCCACACACACAGACTCTCATTGGGGTACGGGTTCCACACACACTGACTCTCACTGGGGTACGGGTTCCAAACACACTGACTCTCACTGGGGTACGGGTTCCACACACACTGACTATCACTGGGGTACAGGTCACGCACATACTGACTCTCACTGGGATACGGTTTACACACACACTGACTCTCACTGGGGTACAGGGTCCTACACACTGACTCTCACTGGGGTACGCGTTCCACACACACTGACTCTCACTGGGGTACGGGCTCCACACACACTGACTCTCACTGGGGTACGGGTTCCACACACACTGACTCTCACTGGGGTACCGGTCACGCACACACTGACTCTCACTGCGGTACAGGTTCCACACACACTGACTCTCACGAGGGTACGGGTTCCACACACACTGACTCTCACTGGGGTACAGGTCACGCACACACTGACTCTCACTGGGATACGGGTTACACACACACTCACTCTCACTGGGGTACAGGTTCCACACACACTGACTCTCACTGGGGTACGGGTTCCACACACACTGACTCTCACTGGGGTACGGGTTCCACACGATTTGATTCTCACTGGGGTACGGGTTCCACACACACACTGACTCTCACTGGGGTACGGGTTCCACACACACTGACTCTCACTGGGGTACAGTTCCACACACACTGACTCTCACTGGGGTACGGGTTCCACAGACACTGACTCTCACTGGGGTATGGGTTTCACACACACTGACTCTCACTGGGGTACTGTTCCACACAGATTGACTCTCACTGGGGTATTGGTTCCACTCGCACTGACTCTCACTGGGGTACGGGTTCCATACACACTGACTCTCACTGGGATACGGGTTCCACACACACTGCCCCGCACTGGGGTACGGGTTCCACACACACTGACTCTCACTGGGGTAAAGATTCCACACGCACTGACTCTCACTGGGGTACGGGTTCCACACACACTGACTCTCACTGGGGTACGGGTTCCACACACACTGACTCTCACTGGGGTACGGGTTCCACACACACTGACTCTCACTGTGGTACGGGTTCCAAACACACGGACTCTCACTGGGGTACGCGTTCCACACACAGTGACTCTCACTGGGGTACGGGTTCCACACACACTTATTCTCACTGGGGTACGGGTTCCACACACACTGACCCTCACTGGGGTATGGGTTCCAAACACACTGACTCTCACTGGGGTACGGGTTCCACACACACTGATTCTCACTGGGGTCTGGGTTCCAAACACACTGATTCTCACTGGGGAACGGGTTCCGCACACACTGACTCTCACTGGGGTACAGGTTACGCACACACTGACTCTCACTGGGGTACGGGTTCCACACACACTGACTCTCACTGGGGTACTTGTTCCACACACACAGACTCTCAGTGGGGTATGGGTTCCCCACACACTGACTCTCACTGGGGTACGGGTTCCACACACACTGATTCTCACTGGGGTACGCGTTCCACACACACAGACTCTCATTGGGGTACGGGTTCCACACACACTGACTCTCACTGGGGTACGGGTTCCAAACACACTGACTCTCACTGGGGTACGGGTTCCACACACACTGACTCTCACTGGGGTACAGGTCACGCACATACTGACTCTCACTGGGATACGGGTTGCACACACACTGACTCTCACTGGGGTACAGGTTCCACACACACTGACTCACACTAGGGTACGGGTTCCACACACACTGACTCTCACTGGGCTACTGGTTCCACACACTGCCTCTCACTGGGGTACGGGTTCCACACACACTGTCTCTCATTGGGGTAAAGATTCCACACGCACTGACTCTCACTGGGGTACGGGTTCCACACATACTGACTCTCACTGGGGTACGGGTTCCACACACACTGACTCTCACTGGGGTACGGGTTCCAAACACACGGACTCTCACTGGGGTACGGGTTCCACACACACTGACTCTCACTGGGGTACGGGTTCCACACACACTGACTCTCGCTGGGGTACGGGTTCCACACACACTGACTCTCACTGGGGTACGGGTTCCACACACACTGACTCTCACTGGGGTATGGGTTTCACACACACTGACTCTCACTGGGGTACGGGTCCCACTCTCATTGGGGTATGGGTTCCACACACACTGACTCTCACTGGGGTACGGGTTCCACACACACTGACTCTCACTGGGGTACGGGTTCCACACACACTGATTCTCACTGGGGTACGGGTTCCACACACACTGACCCTCCCTGGGGTATGGGTTCCAAACACACTGACTCTCACTGGGGTACGGGTTCCCCACACACTGATTCTCACTGGGGTACGGGTTCCACACACACTGACCCTCACTGGGGTACGCGTTCCACACACACTGACTATCACTGAGGTACGGGTTCCACACACACAGACTCTCATTGGGGTACGGGTTCCAAACACACTGACTCTCACTGGGGTACGGGTTCCACACACACTGACTCTCACTGGGGTACGGGTTCCACACACACTGACTCTCACTGGGGTACGGGTTCCACACACACTGACTCTCACTGGGGTACCTGTTCCACACACACTGACTCTCAGTGGGGTACGGGTTCCACACACACTGACTCTCAGTGGGGTACGGGTTCCACACACACTGATTCTCACTGGGGTACGGGTTCCACACACACTGACTCACTGGGGTACGGGTTCCACACACACAGACTCTCATTGGGGTACGGGTTCCACACACACTGACTCTCACTGGGGTACGGGTTCCAAACACACTGACTCTCACTGGGGTACGGGTTCCACACACACTGACTCACACTTGGGTACGGGTTCCACACACACTGACTCTCACTGGGGTACAGGTCACGCACACACTGACTCTCACTGGGGTACAGGTTCCACACACACTGACTCTCACTGGGGTACGGGTTCCACACACACTGACTCTCACTGGGGTACAGGTCACGCACACACTGACTCTCACTGGGATACGGGTTACACACACACTGACTCTCACTGGGGTACAGGTTCCACACACACTGACTCTCACTGGGGAACGGGATCCACACAATTTGATTCTCACTGGGGTACGGGTTCCACACACATTGACTCTCACTGGGGTACGGTTCCACACACACTGACTCTCACTGGGGTACGGGTTCCACACACATAGACTCTCACTGGGGAACGTGTTCCACACAATTTGATGCTCACTGGGGTACGGGTTCCACACACACACTGACTCTCACCGGGGTACGGGTTCCACACACACCGACTCACACTGGGGTACGGGTTACACTCACACTGACTCTCAGTGGGGTACAGTTCCACACACACTGACTCTCACTGTGGTACGGGTTCCACAGACACTGACTCTCACTGGGGTATGGGTTTCACACACACTGACTCTCACTGGGGTACTGTTCCACACAGATTGACTCTCACTGGGGTACTGGTTCCACTCACACTGGCTCTCACTGGAGTAAGAGTCCCACACACACTGACTCTCACTGGGGTAAGGGTTCCACACACACTGACTCTCACTGGGGTATGGGTTCCACACACACCGACACTCACTGGGGTACGGGATCCACACACACTGACCCTCACTGAGGTACGGGTTCAACACACACTGACTCACTGGGGTAAAGGTTCTACACACACTGACGCTGACTAGGGTAAGGGTTCCACACACACACTGACTCTCACTGGGGTACGCGTTCCACACACACTGACTCTCACTGGGGTACGCGTTCCACACACACTGATTCTCACTGGGGTACGGGTTCCACACACACTGACTCTCACTGGGGTACGGGTTCCACACACACTGACTTTCACTGGGGTACGGGTTCCACACACACTGACTCTCACTGGGGTACGGGTTCCACACACACTGACTCTCACTGGGGTACGGGTTCCACACACACTGGTTCTCACTGGGGTACGGGTTCCACACACACTGACCCTCACTGGGGTATGGGTTCCACACACACTGACTCTCACTGAGGTACGGGTTCCACACACACAGACTCTCACTGGGGTACGGGTTCCACAGACACTGACTCTCACTGGGGTACGTGTTCCAAACACACGGACTCTCACTGGGGTATGGGTTCCACACACACTGACTCTCACTGGGGTACGGGTCCGAAACACACTGACTCTCATTGGGGCAGGGGTTCCACACACACTGACTCTCACTGGGGTACGGGTTCCACACACACTGACTCTCACTCGGGTACGGGTTCCACACACACAGACTCTCACTGGGGTACGGGTTCCAAACACACTGACTCTCACTGGGGAACGGGTTCCGCACACACTGACTCTCACTGGGGTACAGGTTACGCACACACTGACTCTCACTGGGGTACGGGTTCCACACACACTGACTCTCACTGGGGTACTTGTTCCACACACACTGACTCTCAGTGGGGTACGGGTTCCACACACACTGACTCTCAGTGGGGGACGGGTTCCACACACACTGATTCTCACTGGGGTACGGGTTCCACACACACTGACTCTCACTGGGGTACGGGTTCCACACACACAGACTCTCATTGGGGTACGGGTTCCACACACACTGACTCTCACTGGGGTACGGGTTCCAAACACACTGACTCTCACTGGGGTACGGGTTCCACACACACTGACTCACACTTGGGTACGGGTTCCACACACACTGACTCTCACTGGAGTAAGGGTCCCACACACACTGACTCTCACTGGGGTACGGGTTCCACACACACTGACTCTCACTGGGGTACAGGTCACGCACACACTGACTCTCACTGGGATACGGGTTACACACACACTGACTCTCACTGGGGTACAGGTTCCACACACACTGACTCTCACTGGGGAACGGGTTCCACACAATTTGATTCTCACTGGGGTACGGGTTCCACACACATTGACTCTCACTGGGGTACGGGTTCCACACACACTGACTCTCACTGGGGTACGGGTTCCACACACATTGACTCTCACTGGGGTATGGGTTACACTCACACTGACTCTCAGTGGGGTACAGTTCCACACACACTGACTCTCACTGGGGTACGGGTTCCAAACACACTGACTCTCACTGGGGTATGGGTTTCACACACACTGACTCTCACTGGGGTACGGGTTCCATACACACTGACTCTCACTGGAGTAAGGGTCCCACACACACTGACTCTCACTGGGGTAAGGGTTCCACACACACTGACTCTCACTGGAGTAAGGGTCCCACACACACTGACTCTCACTGGGATACGGGTTCCACACACACTGACTCTCACTGGGGTACGGGTTCCACACACACTGTCTCTCATTGGGGTATGGGTTCCACACACACTGACTCTCACTGGGGTATGGGTTCCACACACACTGACTCTCACTGAGGTACGGGTTCCACACACACACACTCTCATTGGGGTACGGGTTCCAAACACACTGACTCTCACTGGGGTAAGGGTTCCAAACACATGGACTCTCACTGGGGTACGGGTTCCACACACACTGACTCTCACTGGGGTACGGGTTCCAAACACACGGACTCTCACTGAGGTACGGGTTCCACACACACAGACTCTCATTGGGGTACGGGTTCCAAACACACTGACTCTCACTGGGGTACAGGTTACGCACACACTGACTCTCACTGGGGTACGGGTTCCACACACACTGACTCTCACTGGGGTACTTGTTCCACACACACTGACTCTCAGTGGTGTATGGGTTCCACACACACCGACTCTCAGTGGGGTACGGGTTCCACACACACTGATTCTCACTGGGGTACGGGTTCCACACACACTGACTCTCACTGGGGTACGGGTTCCACACACACAGACTCTCATTGGGGTACGGGTTCCACACACACTGACTCTCACTGGGGTACGGGTTCCAAACACACTGACTCTCACTGGGGTACGGGTTCCACACACACTGACTATCACTGGGGTACAGGTCACGCACATACTGACTCTCACTGGGATACGGTTTACACACACACTGACTCTCACTGGGGTACAGGTTCCACACACACTGACTCTCACTGGGGTACGCGTTCCACACACACTGACTCTCACTGGGGTACGGGCTCCACACACACTGACTCTCACTGGGGTACGGGTTCCACACACACTGACTCTCACTGGGGTACCGGTCACGCACACACTGACTCTCACTGCGGTACAGGTTCCACACACACTGACTCTCACGAGGGTACGGGTTCCACACACACTGACTCTCACTGGGGTACAGGTCACGCACACACTGACTCTCACTGGGATACGGGTTACACACACACTCACTCTCACTGGGGTACAGGTTCCACACACACTGACTCTCACTGGGGTACGGGTTCCACACACACTGACTCTCACTGGGGTACGGGTTCCACACGATTTGATTCTCACTGGGGTACGGGTTCCACACACACACTGACTCTCACTGGGGTACGGGTTCCACACACACTGACTCTCACTGGGGTACAGTTCCACACACACTGACTCTCACTGGGGTACGGGTTCCACAGACACTGACTCTCACTGGGGTATGGGTTTCACACACACTGACTCTCACTGGGGTACTGTTCCACACAGATTGACTCTCACTGGGGTATTGGTTCCACTCGCACTGACTCTCACTGGGGTACGGGTTCCATACACACTGACTCTCACTGGGATACGGGTTCCACACACACTGCCCCTCACTGGGGTACGGGTTCCACACACACTGACTCTCACTGGGGTACGGGTTCCATACACACTGACTCTCACTGGAGTAAGGGTCCCACACACACTGACTCTCACTGGGGTAAGGGTTCCACACACACTGACTCTCACTGGAGTAAGGGTCCCACACACACTGACTCTCACTGGGATACGGGTTCCACACACACTGACTCTCACTGGGGTACGGGTTCCACACACACTGTCTCTCATTGGGGTATGGGTTCCACACACACTGACTCTCACTGGGGTATGGGTTCCACACACACTGACTCTCACTGAGGTACGGGTTCCACACACACACACTCTCATTGGGGTACGGGTTCCAAACACACTGACTCTCACTGGGGTAAGGGTTCCAAACACATGGACTCTCACTGGGGTACGGGTTCCACACACAATGACTCTCACTGGGGTACGGGTTCCAAACACACGGACTCTCACTGAGGTACGGGTTCCACACACACAGACTCTCATTGGGGTACGGGTTCCAAAGACACTGACTCTCACTGGGGTACAGGTTACGCACACACTGACTCTCACTGGGGTACGGGTTCCACACACACTGACTCTCACTGGGGTACTTGTTCCACACACACTGACTCTCAGTGGTGTATGGGTTCCACACACACCGACTCTCAGTGGGGTACGGGTTCCACACACACTGATTCTCACTGGGGTACGGGTTCCACACACACTGACTCTCACTGGGGTACGGGTTCCACACACACAGACTCTCATTGGGGTACGGGTTCCACACACACTGACTCTCACTGGGGTACGGGTTCCAAACACACTGACTCTCACTGGGGTACGGGTTCCACACACACTGACTATCGCTGGGGTACAGGTCACGCACATACTGACTCTCACTGGGATACGGTTTACACACACACTGACTCTCACTGGGGTACAGGGTCCTACACACTGACTCTCACTGGGGTACGCGTTCCACACACACTGACTCTCACTGGGGTACGGGCTCCACACACACTGACTCTCACTGGGGTACGGGTTCCACACACACTGACTCTCACTGGGGTACCGGTCACGCACACACTGACTCTCACTGCGGTACAGGTTCCACACACACTGACTCTCACGAGGGTACGGGTTCCACACACACTGACTCTCACTGGGGTACAGGTCACGCACACACTGACTCTCACTGGGATACGGGTTACACACACACTCACTCTCACTGGGGTACAGGTTCCACACACACTGACTCTCACTGGGGTACGGGTTCCACACACACTGACTCTCACTGGGGTACGGGTTCCACACGATTTGATTCTCACTGGGGTACGGGTTCCACACACACACTGACTCTCACTGGGGTACGGGTTCCACACACACTGACTCTCACTGGGGTACAGTTCCACACACACTGACTCTCACTGGGGTACGGGTTCCACAGACACTGACTCTCACTGGGGTATGGGTTTCACACACACTGACTCTCACTGGGGTACTGTTCCACACAGATTGACTCTCACTGGGGTATTGGTTCCACTCGCACTGACTCTCACTGGGGTACGGGTTCCATACACACTGACTCTCACTGGGATACGGGTTCCACACACACTGCCCCGCACTGGGGTACGGGTTCCACACACACTGACTCTCACTGGGGTAAAGATTCCACACGCACTGACTCTCACTGGGGTACGGGTTCCACACACACTGACTCTCACTGGGGTACGGGTTCCACACACACTGACTCTCACTGGGGTACGGGTTCCACACACACTGACTCTCACTGTGGTACGGGTTCCAAACACACGGACTCTCACTGGGGTACGCGTTCCACACACAGTGACTCTCACTGGGGTACGGGTTCCACACACACTTATTCTCACTGGGGTACGGGTTCCACACACACTGACCCTCACTGGGGTATGGGTTCCAAACACACTGACTCTCACTGGGGTACGGGTTCCACACACACTGATTCTCACTGGGGTCTGGGTTCCAAACACACTGACTCTCACTGGGGAACGGGTTCCGCACACACTGACTCTCACTGGGGTACAGGTTACGCACACACTGACTCTCACTGGGGTACGGGTTCCACACACACTGACTCTCACTGGGGTACTTGTTCCACACACACAGACTCTCAGTGGGGTATGGGTTCCACACACACTGACTCTCACTGGTGTACGGGTTCCACACACACTGATTCTCACTGGGGTACGCGTTCCACACACACAGACTCTCATTGGGGTACGGGTTCCACACACACTGACTCTCACTGGGGTACGGGTTCCAAACACACTGACTCTCACTGGGGTACGGGTTCCACACACACTGACTCTCACTGGGGTACAGGTCACGCACATACTGACTCTCACTGGGATACGGGTTGCACACACACTGACTCTCACTGGGGTACAGGTTCCACACACACTGACTCACACTAGGGTACGGGTTCCACACACACTGACTCTCACTGGGCTACTGGTTCCACACACTGCCTCTCACTGGGGTACGGGTTCCACACACACTGTCTCTCATTGGGGTATGGGTTCCACACACACTGACTCTCACTGGGGTACGGGTTCCACACACACTGACCCTCACTGGGGTACGGGTTCCACACACACTGACTCTCACTGGGGTAAAGATTCCACACGCACTGACTCTCACTGGGGTACGGGTTCCACACATACTGACTCTCACTGGGGTACTGGTTCCACACACACTGACTCTCACTGGGGTACGGGTTCCAAACACACGGACTCTCACTGGGGTACGGGTTCCACACACACTGACTCTCACTGGGGTACGGGTTCCACACACACTGACTCTCGCTGGGGTACGGGTTCCACACACACTGACTCTCACTGGGGTACGGGTTCCACACACACTGACTCTCACTGGGGTATGGGTTTCACACACACTGACTCTCACTGGGGTACGGGTCCCACTCTCATTGGGGTATGGGTTCCACACACACTGACTCTCACTGGGGTACGGGTTCCACACACACTGACTCTCACTGGGGTACGGGTTCCACACACACTGATTCTCACTGGGGTACGGGTTCCACACACACTGACCCTCCCTGGGGTATGGGTTCCAAACACACTGACTCTCACTGGGGTACGGGTTCCCCACACACTGATTCTCACTGGGGTACGGGTTCCACACACACTGACCCTCACTGGGGTACGCGTTCCACACACACTGACTATCACTGAGGTACGGGTTCCACACACACAGACTCTCATTGGGGTACGGGTTCCAAACACACTGACTCTCACTGGGGTACGGGTTCCACACACACTGACTCTCACTGGGGTACGGGTTCCACACACACAGACTCTCACTGGGGTACGGGTTCCACACACACTGACTCTCACTGGGGTACGTGTTCCACACACACTGACTCTCAGTGGGGTACGGGTTCCACACACACTGACTCTCAGTGGGGTACGGGTTCCACACACACTGATTCTCACTGGGGTACGGGTTCCACACACACTGACTCACTGGGGTACGGGTTCCACACACACAGACTCTCATTGGGGTACGGGTTCCACACACACTGACTCTCACTGGGGTACGGGTTCCAAACACACTGACTCTCACTGGGGTACGGGTTCCACACACACTGACTCACACTTGGGTACGGGTTCCACACACACTGACTCTCACTGGGGTACAGGTCACGCACACACTGACTCTCACTGGGGTACAGGTTCCACACACACTGACTCTCACTGGGGTACGGGTTCCACACACACTGACTCTCACTGGGGTACAGGTCACGCACACACTGACTCTCACTGGGATACGGGTTACACACACACTGACTCTCACTGGGGTACAGGTTCCACACACACTGACTCTCACTGGGGAACGGGATCCACACAATTTGATTCTCACTGGGGTACGGGTTCCACACACATTGACTCTCACTGGGGTACGGTTCCACACACACTGACTCTCACTGGGGTACGGGTTCCACACACATAGACTCTCACTGGGGAACGTGTTCCACACAATTTGATGCTCACTGGGGTACGGGTTCCACACACACACTGACTCTCACCGGGGTACGGGTTCCACACACACCGACTCACACTGGGGTACGGGTTACACTCACACTGACTCTCAGTGGGGTACAGTTCCACACACACTGACTCTCACTGTGGTACGGGTTCCACACACACTGTCTCTCATTGGGGTATGGGTTCCACACACACTGACTCTCACTGGGGTACGGGTTCCACACACACTGACCCTCACTGGGGTACGGGTTCCACACACACTGACTCTCACTGGGGTAAAGATTCCACACGCACTGACTCTCACTGGGGTACGGGTTCCACACATACTGACTCTCACTGGGGTACTGGTTCCACACACACTGACTCTCACTGGGGTACGGGTTCCAAACACACGGACTCTCACTGGGGTACGGGTTCCACACACACTGACTCTCACTGGGGTACGGGTTCCACACACACTGACTCTCGCTGGGGTACGGGTTCCACACACACTGACTCTCACTGGGGTACGGGTTCCACACACACTGACTCTCACTGGGGTATGGGTTTCACACACACTGACTCTCACTGGGGTACGGGTCCCACTCTCATTGGGGTATGGGTTCCACACACACTGACTCTCACTGGGGTACGGGTTCCACACACACTGACTCTCACTGGGGTACGGGTTCCACACACACTGATTCTCACTGGGGTACGGGTTCCACACACACTGACCCTCCCTGGGGTATGGGTTCCAAACACACTGACTCTCACTGGGGTACGGGTTCCCCACACACTGATTCTCACTGGGGTACGGGTTCCACACACACTGACCCTCACTGGGGTACGCGTTCCACACACACTGACTATCACTGAGGTACGGGTTCCACACACACAGACTCTCATTGGGGTACGGGTTCCAAACACACTGACTCTCACTGGGGTACGGGTTCCACACACACTGACTCTCACTGGGGTACGGGTTCCACACACACAGACTCTCACTGGGGTACGGGTTCCACACACACTGACTCTCACTGGGGTACGTGTTCCACACACACTGACTCTCAGTGGGGTACGGGTTCCACACACACTGACTCTCAGTGGGGTACGGGTTCCACACACACTGATTCTCACTGGGGTACGGGTTCCACACACACTGACTCACTGGGGTACGGGTTCCACACACACAGACTCTCATTGGGGTACGGGTTCCACACACACTGACTCTCACTGGGGTACGGGTTCCAAACACACTGACTCTCACTGGGGTACGGGTTCCACACACACTGACTCACACTTGGGTACGGGTTCCACACACACTGACTCTCACTGGGGTACAGGTCACGCACACACTGACTCTCACTGGGGTACAGGTTCCACACACACTGACTCTCACTGGGGTACGGGTTCCACACACACTGACTCTCACTGGGGTACAGGTCACGCACACACTGACTCTCACTGGGATACGGGTTACACACACACTGACTCTCACTGGGGTACAGGTTCCACACACACTGACTCTCACTGGGGAACGGGATCCACACAATTTGATTCTCACTGGGGTACGGGTTCCACACACATTGACTCTCACTGGGGTACGGTTCCACACACACTGACTCTCACTGGGGTACGGGTTCCACACACATAGACTCTCACTGGGGAACGTGTTCCACACAATTTGATGCTCACTGGGGTACGGGTTCCACACACACACTGACTCTCACCGGGGTACGGGTTCCACACACACCGACTCACACTGGGGTACGGGTTACACTCACACTGACTCTCAGTGGGGTACAGTTCCACACACACTGACTCTCACTGTGGTACGGGTTCCACAGACACTGACTCTCACTGGGGTATGGGTTTCACACACACTGACTCTCACTGGGGTACTGTTCCACACAGATTGACTCTCACTGGGGTACTGGTTCCACTCACACTGGCTCTCACTGGAGTAAGAGTCCCACACACACTGACTCTCACTGGGGTAAGGGTTCCACACACACTGACTCTCACTGGGGTATGGGTTCCACACACACCGACACTCACTGGGGTACGGGATCCACACACACTGACCCTCACTGAGGTACGGGTTCAACACACACTGACTCACTGGGGTAAAGGTTCTACACACACTGACGCTGACTAGGGTAAGGGTTCCACACACACACTGACTCTCACTGGGGTACGCGTTCCACACACACTGACTCTCACTGGGGTACGCGTTCCACACACACTGATTCTCACTGGGGTACGGGTTCCACACACACTGACTCTCACTGGGGTACGGGTTCCACACACACTGACTCTCACTGGGGTACGGGTTCCACACACACTGACTCTCACTGGGGTACGGGTTCCACACACACTGACTCTCACTGGGGTACGGGTTCCACACACACTGGTTCTCACTGGGGTACGGGTTCCACACACACTGACCCTCACTGGGGTATGGGTTCCACACACACTGACTCTCACTGAGGTACGGGTTCCACACACACAGACTCTCACTGGGGTACGGGTTCCACAGACACTGACTCTCACTGGGGTACGTGTTCCAAACACACGGACTCTCACTGGGGTATGGGTTCCACACACACTGACTCTCACTGGGGTATGGGTCCGAAACACACTGACTCTCATTGGGGCAGGGGTTCCACACACACTGACTCTCACTGGGGTACGGGTTCCACACACACTGACTCTCACTCGGGTACGGGTTCCACACACACAGACTCTCACTGGGGTACGGGTTCCAAACACACTGACTCTCACTGGGGAACGGGTTCCGCACACACTGACTCTCACTGGGGTACAGGTTACGCACACACTGACTCTCACTGGGGTACGGGTTCCACACACACTGACTCTCACTGGGGTACTTGTTCCACACACACTGACTCTCAGTGGGGTACGGGTTCCACACACACTGACTCTCAGTGGGGGACGGGTTCCACACACACTGATTCTCACTGGGGTACGGGTTCCACACACACTGACTCTCACTGGGGTACGGGTTCCACACACACAGACTCTCATTGGGGTACGGGTTCCACACACACTGACTCTCACTGGGGTACGGGTTCCAAACACACTGACTCTCACTGGGGTACGGGTTCCACACACACTGACTCACACTTGGGTACGTGTTCCACACACACTGACTCTCACTGGAGTAAGGGTCCCACACACACTGACTCTCACTGGGGTACGGGTTCCACACACACTGACTCTCACTGGGGTACAGGTCACGCACACACTGACTCTCACTGGGATACGGGTTACACACACACTGACTCTCACTGGGGTACAGGTTCCACACACACTCACTCTCACTGGGGAACGGGTTCCACACAATTTGATTCTCACTGGGGTACGGGTTCCACACACATTGACTCTCACTGGGGTACGGGTTCCACACACACTGACTCTCACTGGGGTACGGGTTCCACACACATTGACTCTCACTGGGGTATGGGTTACACTCACACTGACTCTCAGTGGGGTACAGTTCCACACACACTGACTCTCACTGGGGTACGGGTTCCACACACACTGACTCTCACTGGGGTACAGTTCCACACACACTGACTCTCACTGGGGTACGGGTTCCACAGACACTGACTCTCACTGGGGTATGGGTTTCACACACACTGACTCTCACTGGGGTACTGTTCCACACAGATTGACTCTCACTGGGGTATTGGTTCCACTCGCACTGACTCTCACTGGGGTACGGGTTCCATACACACTGACTCTCACTGGGATACGGGTTCCACACACACTGCCCCTCACTGGGGTACGGGTTCCACACACACTGACTCTCACTGGGGTACGGGTTCCATACACACTGACTCTCACTGGAGTAAGGGTCCCACACACACTGACTCTCACTGGGGTAAGGGTTCCACACACACTGACTCTCACTGGAGTAAGGGTCCCACACACACTGACTCTCACTGGGATACGGGTTCCACACACACTGACTCTCACTGGGGTACGGGTTCCACACACACTGTCTCTCATTGGGGTATGGGTTCCACACACACTGACTCTCACTGGGGTATGGGTTCCACACACACTGACTCTCACTGAGGTACGGGTTCCACACACACACACTCTCATTGGGGTACGGGTTCCAAACACACTGACTCTCACTGGGGTAAGGGTTCCAAACACATGGACTCTCACTGGGGTACGGGTTCCACACACAATGACTCTCACTGGGGTACGGGTTCCAAACACACGGACTCTCACTGAGGTACGGGTTCCACACACACAGACTCTCATTGGGGTACGGGTTCCAAAGACACTGACTCTCACTGGGGTACAGGTTACGCACACACTGACTCTCACTGGGGTACGGGTTCCACACACACTGACTCTCACTGGGGTACTTGTTCCACACACACTGACTCTCAGTGGTGTATGGGTTCCACACACACCGACTCTCAGTGGGGTACGGGTTCCACACACACTGATTCTCACTGGGGTACGGGTTCCACACACACTGACTCTCACTGGGGTACGGGTTCCACACACACAGACTCTCATTGGGGTACGGGTTCCACACACACTGACTCTCACTGGGGTACGGGTTCCAAACACACTGACTCTCACTGGGGTACGGGTTCCACACACACTGACTATCGCTGGGGTACAGGTCACGCACATACTGACTCTCACTGGGATACGGTTTACACACACACTGACTCTCACTGGGGTACAGGGTCCTACACACTGACTCTCACTGGGGTACGCGTTCCACACACACTGACTCTCACTGGGGTACGGGCTCCACACACACTGACTCTCACTGGGGTACGGGTTCCACACACACTGACTCTCACTGGGGTACCGGTCACGCACACACTGACTCTCACTGCGGTACAGGTTCCACACACACTGACTCTCACGAGGGTACGGGTTCCACACACACTGACTCTCACTGGGGTACAGGTCACGCACACACTGACTCTCACTGGGATACGGGTTACACACACACTCACTCTCACTGGGGTACAGATTCCACACACACTGACTCTCACTGGGGTACGGGTTCCACACACACTGACTCTCACTGGGGTACGGGTTCCACACGATTTGATTCTCACTGGGGTACGGGTTCCACACACACACTGACTCTCACTGGGGTACGGGTTCCACACACACTGACTCTCACTGGGGTACAGTTCCACACACACTGACTCTCACTGGGGTACGGGTTCCACAGACACTGACTCTCACTGGGGTATGGGTTTCACACACACTGACTCTCACTGGGGTACTGTTCCACACAGATTGACTCTCACTGGGGTATTGGTTCCACTCGCACTGACTCTCACTGGGGTACGGGTTCCATACACACTGACTCTCACTGGGATACGGGTTCCACACACACTGCCCCGCACTGGGGTACGGGTTCCACACACACTGACTCTCACTGGGGTAAAGATTCCACACGCACTGACTCTCACTGGGGTACGGGTTCCACACACACTGACTCTCACTGGGGTACGGGTTCCACACACACTGACTCTCACTGGGGTACGGGTTCCACACACACTGACTCTCACTGTGGTACGGGTTCCAAACACACGGACTCTCACTGGGGTACGCGTTCCACACACAGTGACTCTCACTGGGGTACGGGTTCCACACACACTTATTCTCACTGGGGTACGGGTTCCACACACACTGACCCTCACTGGGGTATGGGTTCCAAACACACTGACTCTCACTGGGGTACGGGTTCCACACACACTGATTCTCACTGGGGTCTGGGTTCCAAACACACTGACTCTCACTGGGGAACGGGTTCCGCACACACTGACTCTCACTGGGGTACAGGTTACGCACACACTGACTCTCACTGGGGTACGGGTTCCACACACACTGACTCTCACTGGGGTACTTGTTCCACACACACAGACTCTCAGTGGGGTATGGGTTCCACACACACTGACTCTCACTGGTGTACGGGTTCCACACACACTGATTCTCACTGGGGTACGCGTTCCACACACACAGACTCTCATTGGGGTACGGGTTCCACACACACTGACTCTCACTGGGGTACGGGTTCCACACACACTGACTCTCACTGGGGTACTTGTTCCACACACACTGACTCTCAGTGGTGTATGGGTTCCACACACACCGACTCTCAGTGGGGTACGGGTTCCACACACACTGATTCTCACTGGGGTACGGGTTCCACACACACTGACTCTCACTGGGGTACGGGTTCCACACACACAGACTCTCATTGGGGTACGGGTTCCACACACACTGACTCTCACTGGGGTACGGGTTCCAAACACACTGACTCTCACTGGGGTACGGGTTCCACACACACTGACTATCGCTGGGGTACAGGTCACGCACATACTGACTCTCACTGGGATACGGTTTACACACACACTGACTCTCACTGGGGTACAGGGTCCTACACACTGACTCTCACTGGGGTACGCGTTCCACACACACTGACTCTCACTGGGGTACGGGCTCCACACACACTGACTCTCACTGGGGTACGGGTTCCACACACACTGACTCTCACTGGGGTACCGGTCACGCACACACTGACTCTCACTGCGGTACAGGTTCCACACACACTGACTCTCACGAGGGTACGGGTTCCACACACACTGACTCTCACTGGGGTACAGGTCACGCACACACTGACTCTCACTGGGATACGGGTTACACACACACTCACTCTCACTGGGGTACAGATTCCACACACACTGACTCTCACTGGGGTACGGGTTCCACACACACTGACTCTCACTGGGGTACGGGTTCCACACGATTTGATTCTCACTGGGGTACGGGTTCCACACACACACTGACTCTCACTGGGGTACGGGTTCCACACACACTGACTCTCACTGGGGTACAGTTCCACACACACTGACTCTCACTGGGGTACGGGTTCCACAGACACTGACTCTCACTGGGGTATGGGTTTCACACACACTGACTCTCACTGGGGTACTGTTCCACACAGATTGACTCTCACTGGGGTATTGGTTCCACTCGCACTGACTCTCACTGGGGTACGGGTTCCATACACACTGACTCTCACTGGGATACGGGTTCCACACACACTGCCCCGCACTGGGGTACGGGTTCCACACACACTGACTCTCACTGGGGTAAAGATTCCACACGCACTGACTCTCACTGGGGTACGGGTTCCACACACACTGACTCTCACTGGGGTACGGGTTCCACACACACTGACTCTCACTGGGGTACGGGTTCCACACACACTGACTCTCACTGTGGTACGGGTTCCAAACACACGGACTCTCACTGGGGTACGCGTTCCACACACAGTGACTCTCACTGGGGTACGGGTTCCACACACACTTATTCTCACTGGGGTACGGGTTCCACACACACTGACCCTCACTGGGGTATGGGTTCCAAACACACTGACTCTCACTGGGGTACGGGTTCCACACACACTGATTCTCACTGGGGTCTGGGTTCCAAACACACTGACTCTCACTGGGGAACGGGTTCCGCACACACTGACTCTCACTGGGGTACAGGTTACGCACACACTGACTCTCACTGGGGTACGGGTTCCACACACACTGACTCTCACTGGGGTACTTGTTCCACACACACAGACTCTCAGTGGGGTATGGGTTCCACACACACTGACTCTCACTGGTGTACGGGTTCCACACACACTGATTCTCACTGGGGTACGCGTTCCACACACACAGACTCTCATTGGGGTACGGGTTCCACACACACTGACTCTCACTGGGGTACGGGTTCCAAACACACTGACTCTCACTGGGGTACGGGTTCCACACACACTGACTCTCACTGGGGTACAGGTCACGCACATACTGACTCTCACTGGGATACGGGTTGCACACACACTGACTCTCACTGGGGTACAGGTTCCACACACACTGACTCACACTAGGGTACGGGTTCCACACACACTGACTCTCACTGGGCTACTGGTTCCACACACTGCCTCTCACTGGGGTACGGGTTCCACACACACTGTCTCTCATTGGGGTATGGGTTCCACACACACTGACTCTCACTGGGGTACGGGTTCCACACACACTGACCCTCACTGGGGTACGGGTTCCACACACACTGACTCTCACTGGGGTAAAGATTCCACACGCACTGACTCTCACTGGGGTACGGGTTCCACACATACTGACTCTCACTGGGGTACTGGTTCCACACACACTGACTCTCACTGGGGTACGGGTTCCAAACACACGGACTCTCACTGGGGTACGGGTTCCACACACACTGACTCTCACTGGGGTACGGGTTCCACACACACTGACTCTCGCTGGGGTACGGGTTCCACACACACTGACTCTCACTGGGGTACGGGTTCCACACACACTGACTCTCACTGGGGTATGGGTTTCACACACACTGACTCTCACTGGGGTACGGGTCCCACTCTCATTGGGGTATGGGTTCCACACACACTGACTCTCACTGGGGTACGGGTTCCACACACACTGACTCTCACTGGGGTACGGGTTCCACACACACTGATTCTCACTGGGGTACGGGTTCCACACACACTGACCCTCCCTGGGGTATGGGTTCCAAACACACTGACTCTCACTGGGGTACGGGTTCCCCACACACTGATTCTCACTGGGGTACGGGTTCCACACACACTGACCCTCACTGGGGTACGCGTTCCACACACACTGACTATCACTGAGGTACGGGTTCCACACACACAGACTCTCATTGGGGTACGGGTTCCAAACACACTGACTCTCACTGGGGTACGGGTTCCACACACACTGACTCTCACTGGGGTACGGGTTCCACACACACAGACTCTCACTGGGGTACGGGTTCCACACACACTGACTCTCACTGGGGTACGTGTTCCACACACACTGACTCTCAGTGGGGTACGGGTTCCACACACACTGACTCTCAGTGGGGTACGGGTTCCACACACACTGATTCTCACTGGGGTACGGGTTCCACACACACTGACTCACTGGGGTACGGGTTCCACACACACAGACTCTCATTGGGGTACGGGTTCCACACACACTGACTCTCACTGGGGTACGGGTTCCAAACACACTGACTCTCACTGGGGTACGGGTTCCACACACACTGACTCACACTTGGGTACGGGTTCCACACACACTGACTCTCACTGGGGTACAGGTCACGCACACACTGACTCTCACTGGGGTACAGGTTCCACACACACTGACTCTCACTGGGGTACGGGTTCCACACACACTGACTCTCACTGGGGTACAGGTCACGCACACACTGACTCTCACTGGGATACGGGTTACACACACACTGACTCTCACTGGGGTACAGGTTCCACACACACTGACTCTCACTGGGGAACGGGATCCACACAATTTGATTCTCACTGGGGTACGGGTTCCACACACATTGACTCTCACTGGGGTACGGTTCCACACACACTGACTCTCACTGGGGTACGGGTTCCACACACATAGACTCTCACTGGGGAACGTGTTCCACACAATTTGATGCTCACTGGGGTACGGGTTCCACACACACACTGACTCTCACCGGGGTACGGGTTCCACACACACCGACTCACACTGGGGTACGGGTTACACTCACACTGACTCTCAGTGGGGTACAGTTCCACACACACTGACTCTCACTGTGGTACGGGTTCCACAGACACTGACTCTCACTGGGGTATGGGTTTCACACACACTGACTCTCACTGGGGTACTGTTCCACACAGATTGACTCTCACTGGGGTACTGGTTCCACTCACACTGGCTCTCACTGGAGTAAGAGTCCCACACACACTGACTCTCACTGGGGTAAGGGTTCCACACACACTGACTCTCACTGGGGTATGGGTTCCACACACACCGACACTCACTGGGGTACGGGATCCACACACACTGACCCTCACTGAGGTACGGGTTCAACACACACTGACTCACTGGGGTAAAGGTTCTACACACACTGACGCTGACTAGGGTAAGGGTTCCACACACACACTGACTCTCACTGGGGTACGCGTTCCACACACACTGACTCTCACTGGGGTACGCGTTCCACACACACTGATTCTCACTGGGGTACGGGTTCCACACACACTGACTCTCACTGGGGTACGGGTTCCACACACACTGACTCTCACTGGGGTACGGGTTCCACACACACTGACTCTCACTGGGGTACGGGTTCCACACACACTGACTCTCACTGGGGTACGGGTTCCACACACACTGGTTCTCACTGGGGTACGGGTTCCACACACACTGACCCTCACTGGGGTATGGGTTCCACACACACTGACTCTCACTGAGGTACGGGTTCCACACACACAGACTCTCACTGGGGTACGGGTTCCACAGACACTGACTCTCACTGGGGTACGTGTTCCAAACACACGGACTCTCACTGGGGTATGGGTTCCACACACACTGACTCTCACTGGGGTATGGGTCCGAAACACACTGACTCTCATTGGGGCAGGGGTTCCACACACACTGACTCTCACTGGGGTACGGGTTCCACACACACTGACTCTCACTCGGGTACGGGTTCCACACACACAGACTCTCACTGGGGTACGGGTTCCAAACACACTGACTCTCACTGGGGAACGGGTTCCGCACACACTGACTCTCACTGGGGTACAGGTTACGCACACACTGACTCTCACTGGGGTACGGGTTCCACACACACTGACTCTCACTGGGGTACTTGTTCCACACACACTGACTCTCAGTGGGGTACGGGTTCCACACACACTGACTCTCAGTGGGGGACGGGTTCCACACACACTGATTCTCACTGGGGTACGGGTTCCACACACACTGACTCTCACTGGGGTACGGGTTCCACACACACAGACTCTCATTGGGGTACGGGTTCCACACACACTGACTCTCACTGGGGTACGGGTTCCAAACACACTGACTCTCACTGGGGTACGGGTTCCACACACACTGACTCACACTTGGGTACGTGTTCCACACACACTGACTCTCACTGGAGTAAGGGTCCCACACACACTGACTCTCACTGGGGTACGGGTTCCACACACACTGACTCTCACTGGGGTACAGGTCACGCACACACTGACTCTCACTGGGATACGGGTTACACACACACTGACTCTCACTGGGGTACAGGTTCCACACACACTCACTCTCACTGGGGAACGGGTTCCACACAATTTGATTCTCACTGGGGTACGGGTTCCACACACATTGACTCTCACTGGGGTACGGGTTCCACACACACTGACTCTCACTGGGGTACGGGTTCCACACACATTGACTCTCACTGGGGTATGGGTTACACTCACACTGACTCTCAGTGGGGTACAGTTCCACACACACTGACTCTCACTGGGGTACGGGTTCCAAACACACTGACTCTCACTGGGGTATGGGTTTCACACACACTGACTCTCACTGGGGTACGGGTTCCATACACACTGACTCTCACTGGAGGAAGGGTCCCACACACACTGACTCTCACTGGGGTAAGGGTTCCACACACACTGACTCTCACTGGAGTAAGGGTCCCACACACACTGACTCTCACTGGGATACGGGTTCCACACACACTGACTCTCACTGGGGTACGGGTTCCACACACACTGTCTCTCATTGGGGTATGGGTTCCACACACACTGACTCTCACTGGGGTATGGGTTCCACACACACTGACTCTCACTGAGGTACGGGTTCCACACACACACACTCTCATTGGGGTACGGGTTCCAAACACACTGACTCTCACTGGGGTAAGGGTTCCAAACACATGGACTCTCACTGGGGTACGGGTTCCACACACACTGACTCTCACTGGGGTACGGGTTCCAAACACACGGACTCTCACTGAGGTACGGGTTCCACACACACAGACTCTCATTGGGGTACGGGTTCCAAACACACTGACTCTCACTGGGGTACAGGTTACGCACACACTGACTCTCACTGGGGTACGGGTTCCACACACACTGACTCTCACTGGTGTACTTGTTCCACACACACTGACTCTCAGTGGTGTATGGGTTCCACACACACCGACTCTCAGTGGGGTACGGGTTCCACACACACTGATTCTCACTGGGGTACGGGTTCCACACACACTGACTCTCACTGGGGTACGGGTTCCACACACACAGACTCTCATTGGGGTACGGGTTCCACACACACTGACTCTCACTGGGGTACGGGTTCCAAACACACTGACTCTCACTGGGGTACGGGTTCCACACACACTGACTATCACTGGGGTACAGGTCACGCACATACTGACTCTCACTGGGATACGGTTTACACACACACTGACTCTCACTGGGGTACAGGTTCCACACACACTGACTGTCACTGGGGTACGCGTTCCACACACACTGACTCTCACTGGGGTACGGGCTCCACACACACTGACTCTCACTGGGGTACGGGTTCCACACACACTGACTCTCACTGGGGTACCGGTCACGCACACACTGACTCTCACTGCGGTACAGGTTCCACACACACTGACTCTCACGAGGGTACGGGTTCCACACACACTGACTCTCACTGGGGTACAGGTCACGCACACACTGACTCTCACTGGGATACGGGTTACACACACACTCACTCTCACTGGGGTACAGGTTCCACACACACTGACTCTCACTGGGGTACGGGTTCCACACACACTGACTCTCACTGGGGTACAGTTCCACACACACTGACTCTCACTGGGGTACGGGTTCCACAGACACTGACTCTCACTGGGGTACGGGTTCCACACGATTTGATTCTCACTGGGGTACGGGTTCCACACACACACTGACTCTCACTGGGGTACGGGTTCCACACACACTGACTCTCACTGGGGTACTGTTCCACACAGATTGAATCTCACTGGGGTATTGGTTCCACTCGCACTGACTCTCACTGGGGTACGGGTTCCATACACACTGACTCTCACTGGGATACGGGTTCCACACACACTGCCCCTCACTGGGGTACGGGTTCCACACACACTGACTCTCACTGGGGTAAAGATTCCACACGCACTGACTCTCACTGGGGTACGGGTTCCACACACACTGACTCTCACTGGGGTACGGGTTCCACACACACTTATTCTCACTGGGGTACGGGTTCCACACACACTGACCCTCACTGGGGTATGGGTTCCAAACACACTGACTCTCACTGGGGTACGGGTTCCACACACACTGATTCTCACTGGGGTCTGGGTTCCAAACACACTGACTCTCACTGGGGAACGGGTTCCGCACACACTGACTCTCACTGGGGTACAGGTTACGCACACACTGACTCTCACTGGGGTACGGGTTCCACACACACTGACTCTCACTGGGGTACTTGTTCCACACACACAGACTCTCAGTGGGGTATGGGTTCCACACACACTGACTCTCACTGGGGTACGGGTTCCACACACACTGATTCTCACTGGGGTACGCGTTCCACACACACAGACTCTCATTGGGGTACGGGTTCCACACACACTGACTCTCACTGGGGTACGGGTTCCAAACACACTGACTCTCACTGGGGTACGGGTTCCACACACACTGACTCTCACTGGGGTACAGGTCACGCACATACTGACTCTCACTGGGATACGGGTTGCACACACACTGACTCTCACTGGGGTACAGGTTCCACACACACTGACTCTCACTGGGCTACTGGTTCCACACACTGCCTCTCACTGGGGTACGGGTTCCACACACACTGTCTCTCATTGGGGTATGGGTTCCACACACACTGACTCTCACTGGGGTACGGGTTCCACACACACTGACCCTCACTGGGGTACGGGTTCCACACACACTGACTCTCACTGGGGTAAAGATTCCACACGCACTGACTCTCACTGGGGTACGGGTTCCACACATACTGACTCTCACTGGGGTACGGGTTCCACACACACTGACTCTCACTGGGGTACGGGTTCCAAACACACGGACTCTCACTAGGGTACGGGTTCCACACACACTGACTCTCACTGGGGTACGGGTTCCACACACACTGACTCTCGCTGGGGTACGGGTTCCACACACACTGACTCTCACTGGGGTACGGGTTCCACACAAACTGACTCTCACTGGGGTATGGGTTTCACACACACTGACTCTCACTGGGGTACGGGTCCCACTCTCATTGGGGTATGGGTTCCACACACACTGACTCTCACTGGGGTACGGGTTCCACACACACTGACTCTCACTGGGGTACGGGTTCCACACACACTGATTCTCACTGGGGTACGGGTTCCACACACACTGACTCTCACTGGGGTACGGGTCCCACTCTCATTGGGGTATGGGTTCCAAACACACTGACTCTCACTGGGGTACGGGTTCCCCACACACTGATTCTCACTGGGGTACGGGTTCCACACACACTGACCCTCACTGGGGTACGCGTTCCACACACACTGACTATCACTGAGGTACGGGTTCCACACACACAGACTCTCATTGGGGTACGGGTTCCAAACACACTGACTCTCACTGCGGTACGGGTTCCACACACACTGACTCTCACTGGGGTACGGGTTCCACACACACTGACTCTCACTGGGGTATGGGTTCCACACACACTGACTCTCACTGGGGTACGGGTCCCAAACACACTGACTCTCATTGGGGTATGGGTTCCACACACACTGACTCTCACTGGGGTACGGGTTCCACACACACTGATTCTCACTGGGGTACGGGTTCCACACACACTGTCCCTCACTGGGGTATGGGTTCCAAACACACTGACTCTCACTGGGGTACGGGTTCCACACACACTGATTTTCACTGGCGTCCGGGTTCCAAACACACTGACTCTCACTGGGGAACGGGTTCCGCACACACTGACTCTCACTGGGGTACAGGTTACGCACACACTGACTCTCAGTGGGGTATGGGTTCCACACACACTGACTCTCACTGGGGTACAGGTCACGCACATACTGACTCTCACTGGGATACGGGTTACACACACACTGACTCTCACTGGGGTACAGGTTCCACACACACTGACTCTCACTGGGGTACGGGTTCCACACACACTGACTCTCACTGGGGTACGGGTTCCACACACACTGATTCTCACTGGGGTACGGGTTCCACACACACTGACCCTCCCTGGGGTATGGGTTCCAAACACACTGACTCTCACTGGGGTACGGGTTCCCCACACACTGATTCTCACTGGGGTACGGGTTCCACACACACTGACCCTCACTGGGGTACGCGTTCCACACACACTGACTATCACTGAGGTACGGGTTCCACACACACAGACTCTCATTGGGGTACGGGTTCCAAACACACTGACTCTCACTGGGGTACGGGTTCCACACACACTGACTCTCACTGGGGTACGGGTTCCACACACACTGACTCTCACTGGGGTACGGGTTCCACACACACTGACTCTCACTGGGGTACGTGTTCCACACACACTGACTCTCAGTGGGGTACGGGTTCCACACACACTGACTCTCAGTGGGGTACGGGTTCCACACACACTGATTCTCACTGAGGTACGGGTTCCACACACACTGACTCACTGGGGTACGGGTTCCACACACACAGACTCTCATTGGGGTACGGGTTCCACACACACTGACTCTCACTGAGGTACGGGTTCCACACACACACACTCTCATTGGGGTACGGGTTCCAAACACACTGACTCTCACTGGGGTAAGGGTTCCAAACACATGGACTCTCACTGGGGTACGGGTTCCACACACACTGACTCTCACTGGGGTACGGGTTCCAAACACACGGACTCTCACTGAGGTACGGGTTCCACACACACAGACTCTCATTGGGGTACGGGTTCCACACACACTGACTCTCACTGGGGTACAGGTCACGCACATACTGACTCTCACTGGGATACGGGTTACACACACACTGACTCTCACTGGGGTACAGGTTCCACACACACTGACTCTCACTGGGGTACGGGTTCCACACACACTGACTCTCACTGGGGTACGGGTTCCACACACACTGATTCTCACTGGGGTACGGGTTCCACACACACTGACCCTCCCTGGGGTATGGGTTCCAAACACACTGACTCTCACTGGGGTACGGGTTCCCCACACACTGATTCTCACTGGGGTACGGGTTCCACACACACTGACCCTCACTGGGGTACGCGTTCCACACACACTGACTATCACTGAGGTACGGGTTCCACACACACAGACTCTCATTGGGGTACGGGTTCCAAACACACTGACTCTCACTGGGGTACGGGTTCCACACACACTGACTCTCACTGGGGTACGGGTTCCACACACACTGACTCTCACTGGGGTACGGGTTCCACACACACTGACTCTCACTGGGGTACGTGTTCCACACACACTGACTCTCAGTGGGGTACGGGTTCCACACACACTGACTCTCAGTGGGGTACGGGTTCCACACACACTGATTCTCACTGGGGTACGGGTTCCACACACACTGACTCACTGGGGTACGGGTTCCACACACACAGACTCTCATTGGGGTACGGGTTCCACACACACTGACTCTCACTGAGGTACGGGTTCCACACACACACACTCTCATTGGGGTACGGGTTCCAAACACACTGACTCTCACTGGGGTAAGGGTTCCAAACACATGGACTCTCACTGGGGTACGGGTTCCACACACACTGACTCTCACTGGGGTACGGGTTCCAAACACACGGACTCTCACTGAGGTACGGGTTCCACACACACAGACTCTCATTGGGGTACGGGTTCCAAACACACTGACTCTCACTGGGGTACAGGTTACGCACACACTGACTCTCACTGGGGTACGGGTTCCACACACACTGACTCTCACTGGTGTACTTGTTCCACACACACTGACTCTCAGTGGTGTATGGGTTCCACACACACCGACTCTCAGTGGGGTACGGGTTCCACACACACTGATTCTCACTGGGGTACGGGTTCCACACACACTGACTCTCACTGGGGTACGGGTTCCACACACACAGACTCTCATTGGGGTACGGGTTCCACACACACTGACTCTCACTGGGGTACGGGTTCCAAACACACTGACTCTCACTGGGGTACGGGTTCCACACACACTGACTATCACTGGGGTACAGGTCACGCACATACTGACTCTCACTGGGATACGGTTTACACACACACTGACTCTCACTGGGGTACAGGTTCCACACACACTGACTGTCACTGGGGTACGCGTTCCACACACACTGACTCTCACTGGGGTACGGGCTCCACACACACTGACTCTCACTGGGGTACGGGTTCCACACACACTGACTCTCACTGGGGTACCGGTCACGCACACACTGACTCTCACTGCGGTACAGGTTCCACACACACTGACTCTCACGAGGGTACGGGTTCCACACACACTGACTCTCACTGGGGTACAGGTCACGCACACACTGACTCTCACTGGGATACGGGTTACACACACACTCACTCTCACTGGGGTACAGGTTCCACACACACTGACTCTCACTGGGGTACGGGTTCCACACACACTGACTCTCACTGGGGTACGGGTTCCACACGATTTGATTCTCACTGGGGTACGGGTTCCACACACACACTGACTCTCACTGGGGTACGGGTTCCACACACACTGACTCTCACTGGGGTACAGTTCCACACACACTGACTCTCACTGGGGTACGGGTTCCACAGACACTGACTCTCACTGGGGTACGGGTTCCACACGATTTGATTCTCACTGGGGTACGGGTTCCACACACACACTGACTCTCACTGGGGTACGGGTTCCACACACACTGACTCTCACTGGGGTACTGTTCCACACAGATTGAATCTCACTGGGGTATTGGTTCCACTCGCACTGACTCTCACTGGGGTACGGGTTCCATACACACTGACTCTCACTGGGATACGGGTTCCACACACACTGCCCCTCACTGGGGTACGGGTTCCACACACACTGACTCTCACTGGGGTAAAGATTCCACACGCACTGACTCTCACTGGGGTACGGGTTCCACACACACTGACTCTCACTGGGGTACGGGTTCCACACACACTTATTCTCACTGGGGTACGGGTTCCACACACACTGACCCTCACTGGGGTATGGGTTCCAAACACACTGACTCTCACTGGGGTACGGGTTCCACACACACTGATTCTCACTGGGGTCTGGGTTCCAAACACACTGACTCTCACTGGGGAACGGGTTCCGCACACACTGACTCTCACTGGGGTACAGGTTACGCACACACTGACTCTCACTGGGGTACGGGTTCCACACACACTGACTCTCACTGGGGTACTTGTTCCACACACACAGACTCTCAGTGGGGTATGGGTTCCACACACACTGACTCTCACTGGGGTACGGGTTCCACACACACTGATTCTCACTGGGGTACGCGTTCCACACACACAGACTCTCATTGGGGTACGGGTTCCACACACACTGACTCTCACTGGGGTACGGGTTCCAAACACACTGACTCTCACTGGGGTACGGGTTCCACACACACTGACTCTCACTGGGGTACAGGTCACGCACATACTGACTCTCACTGGGATACGGGTTGCACACACACTGACTCTCACTGGGGTACAGGTTCCACACACACTGACTCACACTAGGGTACGGGTTCCACACACACTGACTCTCACTGGGCTACTGGTTCCACACACTGCCTCTCACTGGGGTACGGGTTCCACACACACTGTCTCTCATTGGGGTATGGGTTCCACACACACTGACTCTCACTGGGGTACGGGTTCCACACACACTGACCCTCACTGGGGTACGGGTTCCACACACACTGACTCTCACTGGGGTAAAGATTCCACACGCACTGACTCTCACTGGGGTACGGGTTCCACACATACTGACTCTCACTGGGGTACGGGTTCCACACACACTGACTCTCACTGGGGTACGGGTTCCAAACACACGGACTCTCACTAGGGTACGGGTTCCACACACACTGACTCTCACTGGGGTACGGGTTCCACACACACTGACTCTCGCTGGGGTACGGGTTCCACACACACTGACTCTCACTGGGGTACGGGTTCCACACAAACTGACTCTCACTGGGGTATGGGTTTCACACACACTGACTCTCACTGGGGTACGGGTCCCACTCTCATTGGGGTATGGGTTCCACACACACTGACTCTCACTGGGGTACGGGTTCCACACACACTGACTCTCACTGGGGTACGGGTTCCACACACACTGATTCTCACTGGGGTACGGGTTCCACACACACTGACTCTCACTGGGGTACGGGTCCCACTCTCATTGGGGTATGGGTTCCAAACACACTGACTCTCACTGGGGTACGGGTTCCCCACACACTGATTCTCACTGGGGTACGGGTTCCACACACACTGACCCTCACTGGGGTACGCGTTCCACACACACTGACTATCACTGAGGTACGGGTTCCACACACACAGACTCTCATTGGGGTACGGGTTCCAAACACACTGACTCTCACTGCGGTACGGGTTCCACACACACTGACTCTCACTGGGGTACGGGTTCCACACACACTGACTCTCACTGGGGTATGGGTTCCACACACACTGACTCTCACTGGGGTACGGGTCCCAAACACACTGACTCTCATTGGGGTATGGGTTCCACACACACTGACTCTCACTGGGGTACGGGTTCCACACACACTGATTCTCACTGGGGTACGGGTTCCACACACACTGTCCCTCACTGGGGTATGGGTTCCAAACACACTGACTCTCACTGGGGTACGGGTTCCACACACACTGATTTTCACTGGCGTCCGGGTTCCAAACACACTGACTCTCACTGGGGAACGGGTTCCGCACACACTGACTCTCACTGGGGTACAGGTTACGCACACACTGACTCTCAGTGGGGTATGGGTTCCACACACACTGACTCTCACTGGGGTACAGGTCACGCACATACTGACTCTCACTGGGATACGGGTTACACACACACTGACTCTCACTGGGGTACAGGTTCCACACACACTGACTCTCACTGGGGTACGGGTTCCACACACACTGACTCTCACTGGGGTACGGGTTCCACACACACTGATTCTCACTGGGGTACGGGTTCCACACACACTGACCCTCCCTGGGGTATGGGTTCCAAACACACTGACTCTCACTGGGGTACGGGTTCCCCACACACTGATTCTCACTGGGGTACGGGTTCCACACACACTGACCCTCACTGGGGTACGCGTTCCACACACACTGACTATCACTGAGGTACGGGTTCCACACACACAGACTCTCATTGGGGTACGGGTTCCAAACACACTGACTCTCACTGGGGTACGGGTTCCACACACACTGACTCTCACTGGGGTACGGGTTCCACACACACTGACTCTCACTGGGGTACGGGTTCCAAACACACGGACTCTCACTGAGGTACGGGTTCCACACACACAGACTCTCATTGGGGTACGGGTTCCAAACACACTGACTCTCACTGGGGTACAGGTTACGCACACACTGACTCTCACTGGGGTACGGGTTCCACACACACTGACTCTCACTGGTGTACTTGTTCCACACACACTGACTCTCAGTGGTGTATGGGTTCCACACACACCGACTCTCAGTGGGGTACGGGTTCCACACACACTGATTCTCACTGGGGTACGGGTTCCACACACACTGACTCTCACTGGGGTACGGGTTCCACACACACAGACTCTCATTGGGGTACGGGTTCCACACACACTGACTCTCACTGGGGTACGGGTTCCAAACACACTGACTCTCACTGGGGTACGGGTTCCACACACACTGACTATCACTGGGGTACAGGTCACGCACATACTGACTCTCACTGGGATACGGTTTACACACACACTGACTCTCACTGGGGTACAGGTTCCACACACACTGACTGTCACTGGGGTACGCGTTCCACACACACTGACTCTCACTGGGGTACGGGCTCCACACACACTGACTCTCACTGGGGTACGGGTTCCACACACACTGACTCTCACTGGGGTACCGGTCACGCACACACTGACTCTCACTGCGGTACAGGTTCCACACACACTGACTCTCACGAGGGTACGGGTTCCACACACACTGACTCTCACTGGGGTACAGGTCACGCACACACTGACTCTCACTGGGATACGGGTTACACACACACTCACTCTCACTGGGGTACAGGTTCCACACACACTGACTCTCACTGGGGTACGGGTTCCACACACACTGACTCTCACTGGGGTACGGGTTCCACACGATTTGATTCTCACTGGGGTACGGGTTCCACACACACACTGACTCTCACTGGGGTACGGGTTCCACACACACTGACTCTCACTGGGGTACAGTTCCACACACACTGACTCTCACTGGGGTACGGGTTCCACAGACACTGACTCTCACTGGGGTACGGGTTCCACACGATTTGATTCTCACTGGGGTACGGGTTCCACACACACACTGACTCTCACTGGGGTACGGGTTCCACACACACTGACTCTCACTGGGGTACTGTTCCACACAGATTGAATCTCACTGGGGTATTGGTTCCACTCGCACTGACTCTCACTGGGGTACGGGTTCCATACACACTGACTCTCACTGGGATACGGGTTCCACACACACTGCCCCTCACTGGGGTACGGGTTCCACACACACTGACTCTCACTGGGGTAAAGATTCCACACGCACTGACTCTCACTGGGGTACGGGTTCCACACACACTGACTCTCACTGGGGTACGGGTTCCACACACACTTATTCTCACTGGGGTACGGGTTCCACACACACTGACCCTCACTGGGGTATGGGTTCCAAACACACTGACTCTCACTGGGGTACGGGTTCCACACACACTGATTCTCACTGGGGTCTGGGTTCCAAACACACTGACTCTCACTGGGGAACGGGTTCCGCACACACTGACTCTCACTGGGGTACAGGTTACGCACACACTGACTCTCACTGGGGTACGGGTTCCACACACACTGACTCTCACTGGGGTACTTGTTCCACACACACAGACTCTCAGTGGGGTATGGGTTCCACACACACTGACTCTCACTGGGGTACGGGTTCCACACACACTGATTCTCACTGGGGTACGCGTTCCACACACACAGACTCTCATTGGGGTACGGGTTCCACACACACTGACTCTCACTGGGGTACGGGTTCCAAACACACTGACTCTCACTGGGGTACGGGTTCCACACACACTGACTCTCACTGGGGTACAGGTCACGCACATACTGACTCTCACTGGGATACGGGTTGCACACACACTGACTCTCACTGGGGTACAGGTTCCACACACACTGACTCACACTAGGGTACGGGTTCCACACACACTGACTCTCACTGGGCTACTGGTTCCACACACTGCCTCTCACTGGGGTACGGGTTCCACACACACTGTCTCTCATTGGGGTATGGGTTCCACACACACTGACTCTCACTGGGGTACGGGTTCCACACACACTGACCCTCACTGGGGTACGGGTTCCACACACACTGACTCTCACTGGGGTAAAGATTCCACACGCACTGACTCTCACTGGGGTACGGGTTCCACACATACTGACTCTCACTGGGGTACGGGTTCCACACACACTGACTCTCACTGGGGTACGGGTTCCAAACACACGGACTCTCACTAGGGTACGGGTTCCACACACACTGACTCTCACTGGGGTACGGGTTCCACACACACTGACTCTCGCTGGGGTACGGGTTCCACACACACTGACTCTCACTGGGGTACGGGTTCCACACAAACTGACTCTCACTGGGGTATGGGTTTCACACACACTGACTCTCACTGGGGTACGGGTCCCACTCTCATTGGGGTATGGGTTCCACACACACTGACTCTCACTGGGGTACGGGTTCCACACACACTGACTCTCACTGGGGTACGGGTTCCACACACACTGATTCTCACTGGGGTACGGGTTCCACACACACTGACTCTCACTGGGGTACGGGTCCCACTCTCATTGGGGTATGGGTTCCAAACACACTGACTCTCACTGGGGTACGGGTTCCCCACACACTGATTCTCACTGGGGTACGGGTTCCACACACACTGACCCTCACTGGGGTACGCGTTCCACACACACTGACTATCACTGAGGTACGGGTTCCACACACACAGACTCTCATTGGGGTACGGGTTCCAAACACACTGACTCTCACTGCGGTACGGGTTCCACACACACTGACTCTCACTGGGGTACGGGTTCCACACACACTGACTCTCACTGGGGTATGGGTTCCACACACACTGACTCTCACTGGGGTACGGGTCCCAAACACACTGACTCTCATTGGGGTATGGGTTCCACACACACTGACTCTCACTGGGGTACGGGTTCCACACACACTGATTCTCACTGGGGTACGGGTTCCACACACACTGTCCCTCACTGGGGTATGGGTTCCAAACACACTGACTCTCACTGGGGTACGGGTTCCACACACACTGATTTTCACTGGCGTCCGGGTTCCAAACACACTGACTCTCACTGGGGAACGGGTTCCGCACACACTGACTCTCACTGGGGTACAGGTTACGCACACACTGACTCTCAGTGGGGTATGGGTTCCACACACACTGACTCTCACTGGGGTACAGGTCACGCACATACTGACTCTCACTGGGATACGGGTTACACACACACTGACTCTCACTGGGGTACAGGTTCCACACACACTGACTCTCACTGGGGTACGGGTTCCACACACACTGACTCTCACTGGGGTACGGGTTCCACACACACTGATTCTCACTGGGGTACGGGTTCCACACACACTGACCCTCCCTGGGGTATGGGTTCCAAACACACTGACTCTCACTGGGGTACGGGTTCCCCACACACTGATTCTCACTGGGGTACGGGTTCCACACACACTGACCCTCACTGGGGTACGCGTTCCACACACACTGACTATCACTGAGGTACGGGTTCCACACACACAGACTCTCATTGGGGTACGGGTTCCAAACACACTGACTCTCACTGGGGTACGGGTTCCACACACACTGACTCTCACTGGGGTACGGGTTCCACACACACTGACTCTCACTGGGGTACGGGTTCCACACACACTGACTCTCACTGGGGTACGTGTTCCACACACACTGACTCTCAGTGGGGTACGGGTTCCACACACACTGACTCTCAGTGGGGTACGGGTTCCACACACACTGATTCTCACTGGGGTACGGGTTCCACACACACTGACTCACTGGGGTACGGGTTCCACACACACAGACTCTCATTGGGGTACGGGTTCCACACACACTGACTCTCACTGGGGTACGGGTTCCAAACACACTGACTCTCACTGGGGTACGGGTTCCACACACACTGACTCACACTTGGGTACGGGTTCCACACACACTGACTCTCACTGGGGTACAGGTCACGCACACACTGACTCTCACTGGGGTACAGGTTCCACACACACTGACTCTCACTGGGGTACGGGTTCCACACACACTGACTCTCACTGGGGTACAGGTCACGCACACACTGACTCTCACTGGGATACGGGTTACACACACACTGACTCTCACTGGGGTACAGGTTCCATACACACTGACTCTCACTGGGGAACGGGATCCACACAATTTGATTCTCACTGGGGTACGGGTTCCACACACATTGACTCTCACTGGGGTACGGTTCCACACACACTGACTCTCACTGGGGTACGGGTTCCACACACATAGACTCTCACTGGGGAACGTGTTCCACACAATTTGATGCTCACTGGGGTACGGGTTCCACACACACACTGACTCTCACCGGGGTACGGGTTCCACACACACCGACTCACACTGGGGTACGGGTTACACTCACACTGACTCTCAGTGGGGTACAGTTCCACACACACTGACTCTCACTGTGGTACGGGTTCCACAGACACTGACTCTCACTGGGGTATGGGTTTCACACACACTGACTCTCACTGGGGTACTGTTCCACACAGATTGACTCTCACTGGGGTACTGGTTCCACTCACACTGGCTCTCACTGGAGTAAGAGTCCCACACACACTGACTCTCACTGGGGTAAGGGTTCCACACACACTGACTCTCACTGGGGTATGGGTTCCACACACACCGACACTCACTGGGGTACGGGATCCACACACACTGACCCTCACTGAGGTACGGGTTCAACACACACTGACTCACTGGGGTAAAGGTTCTACACACACTGACGCTGACTAGGGTAAGGGTTCCACACACACACTGACTCTCACTGGGGTACGCGTTCCACACACACTGACTCTCACTGGGGTACGCGTTCCACACACACTGATTCTCACTGGGGTACGGGTTCCACACACACTGACTCTCACTGGGGTACGGGTTCCACACACACTGACTCTCACTGGGGTACGGGTTCCACACACACTGACTCTCACTGGGGTACGGGTTCCACACACACTGACTCTCACTGGGGTACGGGTTCCACACACACTGGTTCTCACTGGGGTACGGGTTCCACACACACTGACCCTCACTGGGGTATGGGTTCCACACACACTGACTCTCACTGAGGTACGGGTTCCACACACACAGACTCTCACTGGGGTACGGGTTCCACAGACACTGACTCTCACTGGGGTACGTGTTCCAAACACACGGACTCTCACTGGGGTATGGGTTCCACACACACTGACTCTCACTGGGGTACGGGTCCGAAACACACTGACTCTCATTGGGGCAGGGGTTCCACACACACTGACTCTCACTGGGGTACGGGTTCCACACACACTGACTCTCACTCGGGTACGGGTTCCACACACACAGACTCTCACTGGGGTACGGGTTCCAAACACACTGACTCTCACTGGGGAACGGGTTCCGCACACACTGACTCTCACTGGGGTACAGGTTACGCACACACTGACTCTCACTGGGGTACGGGTTCCACACACACTGACTCTCACTGGGGTACTTGTTCCACACACACTGACTCTCAGTGGGGTACGGGTTCCACACACACTGACTCTCAGTGGGGGACGGGTTCCACACACACTGATTCTCACTGGGGTACGGGTTCCACACACACTGACTCTCACTGGGGTACGGGTTCCACACACACAGACTCTCATTGGGGTACGGGTTCCACACACACTGACTCTCACTGGGGTACGGGTTCCAAACACACTGACTCTCACTGGGGTACGGGTTCCACACACACTGACTCACACTTGGGTACGTGTTCCACACACACTGACTCTCACTGGAGTAAGGGTCCCACACACACTGACTCTCACTGGGGTACGGGTTCCACACACACTGACTCTCACTGGGGTACAGGTCACGCACACACTGACTCTCACTGGGATACGGGTTACACACACACTGACTCTCACTGGGATACAGGTTCCACACACACTGACTCTCACTGGGGAACGGGTTCCACACAATTTGATTCTCACTGGGGTACGGGTTCCACACACATTGACTCTCACTGGGGTACGGGTTCCACACACACTGACTCTCACTGGGGTACGGGTTCCACACACATTGACTCTCACTGGGGTATGGGTTACACTCACACTGACTCTCAGTGGGGTACAGTTCCACACACACTGACTCTCACTGGGGTACGGGTTCCAAACACACTGACTCTCACTGGGGTATGGGTTTCACACACACTGACTCTCACTGGGGTACGGGTTCCATACACACTGACTCTCACTGGAGTAAGGGTCCCACACACACTGACTCTCACTGGGGTAAGGGTTCCACACACACTGACTCTCACTGGAGTAAGGGTCCCACACACACTGACTCTCACTGGGATACGGGTTCCACACACACTGACTCTCACTGGGGTACGGGTTCCACACACACTGTCTCTCATTGGGGTATGGGTTCCACACACACTGACTCTCACTGGGGTATGGGTTCCACACACACTGACTCTCACTGAGGTACGGGTTCCACACACACACACTCTCATTGGGGTACGGGTTCCAAACACACTGACTCTCACTGGGGTAAGGGTTCCAAACACATGGACTCTCACTGGGGTACGGGTTCCACACACACTGACTCTCACTGGGGTACGGGTTCCAAACACACGGACTCTCACTGAGGTACGGGTTCCACACACACAGACTCTCATTGGGGTACGGGTTCCAAACACACTGACTCTCACTGGGGTACAGGTTACGCACACACTGACTCTCACTGGGGTACGGGTTCCACACACACTGACTCTCACTGGTGTACTTGTTCCACACACACTGACTCTCAGTGGTGTATGGGTTCCACACACACCGACTCTCAGTGGGGTACGGGTTCCACACACACTGATTCTCACTGGGGTACGGGTTCCACACACACTGACTCTCACTGGGGTACGGGTTCCACACACACAGACTCTCATTGGGGTACGGGTTCCACACACACTGACTCTCACTGGGGTACGGGTTCCAAACACACTGACTCTCACTGGGGTACGGGTTCCACACACACTGACTATCACTGGGGTACAGGTCACGCACATACTGACTCTCACTGGGATACGGTTTACACACACACTGACTCTCACTGGGGTACAGGTTCCACACACACTGACTGTCACTGGGGTACGCGTTCCACACACACTGACTCTCACTGGGGTACGGGCTCCACACACACTGACTCTCACTGGGGTACGGGTTCCACACACACTGACTCTCACTGGGGTACCGGTCACGCACACACTGACTCTCACTGCGGTACAGGTTCCACACACACTGACTCTCACGAGGGTACGGGTTCCACACACACTGACTCTCACTGGGGTACAGGTCACGCACACACTGACTCTCACTGGGATACGGGTTACACACACACTCACTCTCACTGGGGTACAGGTTCCACACACACTGACTCTCACTGGGGTACGGGTTCCACACACACTGACTCTCACTGGGGTACGGGTTCCACACGATTTGATTCTCACTGGGGTACGGGTTCCACACACACACTGACTCTCACTGGGGTACGGGTTCCACACACACTGACTCTCACTGGGGTACAGTTCCACACACACTGACTCTCACTGGGGTACGGGTTCCACAGACACTGACTCTCACTGGGGTACGGGTTCCACACGATTTGATTCTCACTGGGGTACGGGTTCCACACACACACTGACTCTCACTGGGGTACGGGTTCCACACACACTGACTCTCACTGGGGTACTGTTCCACACAGATTGACTCTCACTGGGGTATTGGTTCCACTCGCACTGACTCTCACTGGGGTACGGGTTCCATACACACTGACTCTCACTGGGATACGGGTTCCACACACACTGCCCCTCACTGGGGTACGGGTTCCACACACACTGACTCTCACTGGGGTAAAGATTCCACACGCACTGACTCTCACTGGGGTACGGGTTCCACACACACTGACTCTCACTGGGGTACGGGTTCCACACACACTTATTCTCACTGGGGTACGGGTTCCACACACACTGACCCTCACTGGGGTATGGGTTCCAAACACACTGACTCTCACTGGGGTACGGGTTCCACACACACTGATTCTCACTGGGGTCTGGGTTCCAAACACACTGACTCTCACTGGGGAACGGGTTCCGCACACACTGACTCTCACTGGGGTACAGGTTACGCACACACTGACTCTCACTGGGGTACGGGTTCCACACACACTGACTCTCACTGGGGTACTTGTTCCATACACACAGACTCTCAGTGGGGTATGGGTTCCACACACACTGACTCTCACTGGGGTACGGGTTCCACACACACTGATTCTCACTGGGGTACGCATTCCACACACACAGACTCTCATTGGGGTACGGGTTCCACACACACTGACTCTCACTGGGGTACGGGTTCCAAACACACTGACTCTCACTGGGGTACGGGTTCCACACACACTGACTCTCACTGGGGTACAGGTCACGCACATACTGACTCTCACTGGGATACGGGTTGCACACACACTGACTCTCACTGGGGTACAGGTTCCACACACACTGACTCACACTAGGGTACGGGTTCCACACACACTGACTCTCACTGGGCTACTGGTTCCACACACTGCCTCTCACTGGGGTACGGGTTCCACACACACTGTCTCTCATTGGGGTATGGGTTCCACACACACTGACTCTCACTGGGGTACGGGTTCCACACACACTGACCCTCACTGGGGTACGGGTTCCACACACACTGACTCTCACTGGGGTAAAGATTCCACACGCACTGACTCTCACTGGGGTACGGGTTCCACACATACTGACTCTCACTGGGGTACGGGTTCCACACACACTGACTCTCACTGGGGTACGGGTTCCAAACACACGGACTCTCACTAGGGTACGGGTTCCACACACACTGACTCTCACTGGGGTACGGGTTCCACACACACTGACTCTCGCTGGGGTACGGGTTCCACACACACTGACTCTCACTGGGGTACGGGTTCCACACACACTGACTCTCACTGGGGTATGGGTTTCACACACACTGACTCTCACTGGGGTACGGGTCCCACTCTCATTGGGGTATGGGTTCCACACACACTGACTCTCACTGGGGTACGGGTTCCACACACACTGACTCTCACTGGGGTACGGGTTCCACACACACTGATTCTCACTGGGGTACGGGTTCCACACACACTGACTCTCACTGGGGTACGGGTCCCACTCTCATTGGGGTATGGGTTCCAAACACACTGACTCTCACTGGGGTACGGGTTCCCCACACACTGATTCTCACTGGGGTACGGGTTCCACACACACTGACCCTCACTGGGGTACGCGTTCCACACACACTGACTATCACTGAGGTACGGGTTCCACACACACAGACTCTCATTGGGGTACGGGTTCCAAACACACTGACTCTCACTGGGGTACGGGTTCCACACACACTGACTCTCACTGGGGTACGGGTTCCACACACACTGACTCTCACTGGGGTATGGGTTCCACACACACTGACTCTCACTGGGGTACGGGTCCCAAACACACTGACTCTCATTGGGGTATGGGTTCCACACACACTGACTCTCACTGGGGTACGGGTTCCACACACACTGATTCTCACTGGGGTACGGGTTCCACACACACTGTCCCTCACTGGGGTATGGGTTCCAAACACACTGACTCTCACTGGGGTACGGGTTCCACACACACTGATTTTCACTGGCGTCCGGGTTCCAAACACACTGACTCTCACTGGGGAACGGGTTCCGCACACACTGACTCTCACTGGGGTACAGGTTACGCACACACTGACTCTCAGTGGGGTATGGGTTCCACACACACTGACTCTCACTGGGGTACAGGTCACGCACATACTGACTCTCACTGGGATACGGGTTACACACACACTGACTCTCACTGGGGTACAGGTTCCACACACACTGACTCTCACTGGGGTACGGGTTCCACACACACTGACTCTCACTGGGGTACGGGTCCCAAACACACTGACTCTCATTGGGGTATGGGTTCCACACACACTGACTCTCACTGGGGTACGGGTTCCACACACACTGACTCTCACTGGGGTACGGGTTCCACACACACTGATTCTCACTGGGGTACGGGTTCCACACACACTGACCCTCACTGGGGTACGGGTTCCACACACACTGACTCTCACTGGGGTAAAGATTCCACACGCACTGATTCTCACTGGGGTACGGGTTCCACACATACTGACTCTCACTGGGGTACGGGTTCCACACACACTGACTCTCACTGGGGTACGGGTTCCACACACACTCACACTCACTGGGGTACGGGTTCCAAACACACGGACTCTCACTGGGGTACGGGTTCCACACACACTGACTCTCACTGGGGTACGCGTTCCACACACACTGACTCTCACTGGGGTACGGGTTCCACACACACTGACTCTCACTGGGGTACGCGTTCCACACACACTGACTCTCACTGGGGTATGGGTTCCACACACACTGACTCTCACTGGGGTACGGGTCCCAAACACACTGACTCTCATTGGGGTATGGGTTCCACACACACTGACTCTCACTGGGGTACGGGTTCCACACACACTGACTCTCACTGGGGTACGGGTTCCACACACACTGATTCTCACTGGGGTACGGGTTCCACACACACTGACCCTCCCTGGGGTATGGGTTCCAAACACACTGACTCTCACTGGGGTACGGGTTCCCCACACACTGATCCTCACTGGGGTACGGGTGCCACACACACTGACCCTCACTGGGGTACGCGTTCTACACACACTGACTCTCACTGAGGTACGGGTTCCACACACACAGACTCTCATTGGGGTACGGGTTCCAAACACACTGACTCTCACTGGGGAACGGGTTCCGCACACACTGACTCTCACTAGGGTACAGGTTACGCACACACTGACTCTCACTGGGGTACGGGTTCCACACACACTGACTCTCACTGGGGTACTTGTTCCACACACACTGACTCTCAGTGGGGTATGGGTTCCACACACACTGACTCTCAGTGGGGTACGGGTTCCACACACACTGATTCTCACTGGGGTACGGGTTCCACACACACTGACTCTCACTGGGGTACGGGTTCCACACACACAGACTCTCATTGGGGTACGGGTTCCACACACACTGACTCTCACTGGGGTACGGGTTCCACACACACTGACTCTCACTGGGGTACAGGTTACGCACATACTGACTCTCACTGGGATACGGGTTACACACACACTGACTCTCACTGGGGTACAGGTTCCACACACACTGACTCTCAGTGGGGTACGGGTTCCACACACACTGACTCTCACTGGGGTACTGGTTCCACACACATAGACTCTCACTGGGGAACGGGTTTCACAGACATTGACTCTCACTGGGGTATGGGTTCCACACACATTGACTCTTATTGGGGTACGGGTTCCACACACACTGACTCTCACTGGGGTACGGGTTCCACACACATGGACTCTCACTGGGGAACGGGTTCCACACAATTTGATTCTCACTGGGGTACGGGTTCCACACACACACTGACTCTCACCGGGGTACGGGTTCCACACACACCGACTCTCACTGGGTACGGGTTCCACACACATTGACTCTCACTGGGGTATGGGTTTCACACACACTGACTCTCACTGGGGTACTGTTCCACACAGATTGACTCTCACTGGGGTACTGGTTCCACTCGCACTGGCTCTCACTGGAGAAAGGATCCCACACACACAGACACTCACTGGGGTACGGGTTCCACACACACTGACCCTCACATGGGTACGGGTTCCACACACACTGACTCTCACTGGGGTAAAGATTCCACACACACTGACTCTCACTGGGGTACGGGTTCCAAACACACTGACTCTCACTGGGGTACGGGTTCCACACACACTGACTCTCACTGGGGTACGGGTTCCACACACACTGACTCTCACTGGGGTACGCGTTCCACACACACTGACTCTCACTGGGGTACGGGTTCCACACACACTGACTCTCACTGGGGTACGCGTTCCACACACACTGACTCTCACTGGGGTATGGGTTCCACACACACTGACTCTCACTGGGGTACGGGTTCCACACACACTGACTCTCACTGGGGTACGGGTTCCACACACACTGACTCTCACTGGGGTATGGGTTCCACACACACTGACTCTCACTGGGGTACAGGTCCCAAACACACTGACTCTCATTGGGGTATGGGTTCCACACACACTGACTCTCACTGGGGTACGGGTTCCACACACACTGACTCTCACTGGGGTACGGGTTCCACACACACTGATTCTCACTGGGGTACGGGTTCCACAGACACTGACCCTCACTGGGGTATGGGTTCCACACACACTGACTCTCACTGAGGTACGGGTTCCACACACACAGATTCTCATTGGGGTACGGGTTCCAAACACACTGACTCTCACTGGGGTACGGGTTCCGCACACACTGACTCTCACTGGGGTACAGGTTACGCACACACTGACTGTCACTGGGGTACGGGTTCCACACACACTGACTCTCACTGGGGTACTGGTTCCACACACACTGACTCTCAGTGGGGTATGGGTTCCACACACACTGATTCTCACTGGGGTACGGGTTCCACACACACTGACCCTCATTGGGGTACTGGTTCCACACACACTGACTCTCACTGGGGTACGGGTTCCAAACACATTGACTCTCACTGGGGTACGGGTTCCACACACACTGACTCTCACTGGGATACGGGTTACACACATACTGACTCTCACTGGGGTACAGGTTCCACACACACTGACTCTCACTGGGGTACGGGTTCCACACACACTGACTCTCACTGGGGTACAGGTCACGCACACACTGACTCTCACTGGGGAACGGGTTCCACACACACTGACTCTCACTGGGGTACGGGTTCCACACACATTGACTCTCACTGGGGTACGGGTTACACTCACACTGACTCTCAGTGGGGTACAGTTCCACACACACTGACTCTCACTGGGGTACGGGTTCCAAACACACTGACTCTCACTGGGGTATGGGTTTCACACACACTGACTCTCACTGGGGTACGGTTTCCATACACACTAACTCTCACTGGAGTAAGGGTCCCACACACACTGACTCTCACTGGGGTAAGGGTTCCACACACACTGACTCTCACTGGAGTAAGGGTCCCACACACACTGACTCTCACTGGGATACGGGTTCCACACACACTGACTCTCACTGGGGTACGGGTTCCACACACACTGTCTCTCATTGGGGTATGGGTTCCACACACACAGACTCTCACTGGGGTACGGGTTCCACACACACTGACTCTCACTGGGGTACGGGTTCCAAACACATGGACTCTCACTGGGGTACGGGTTCCACACACACTGACTCTCACTGGGGTACGCGTTCCACACACACTGACTCTCACTGGGGTACGGGTTCCACACACACTGACTCTCACTGGGGTACGCGTTCCACACACACTGACTCTCACTGGGGTATGGGTTCCACACACACTGACTCTCACTGGGGTACGGGTTCCACACACACTGACTCTCACTGGGGTACGGGTTCCACACACACTGACTCTCACTGGGGTATGGGTTCCACACACACTGACTCTCACTGGGGTACAGGTCCCAAACACACTGACTCTCATTGTGGTATGGGTTCCACACACACTGACTCTCACTGGGGTACGGGTTCCACACACACTGACTCTCACTGGGGTACGGGTTCCACACACACTGATTCTCACTGGGGTACGGGTTCCACAGACACTGACCCTCACTGGGGTATGGGTTCCACACACACTGACTCTCACTGAGGTACGGGTTCCACACACACAGACTCTCATTGGGGTACGGGTTCCAAACACACTGACTCTCACTGGGGTACGGGTTCCGCACACACTGACTCTCACTGGGGTACAGGTTACGCACACACTGACTGTCACTGGGGTACGGGTTCCACACACACTGACTCTCACTGGGGTACTGGTTCCACACACACTGACTCTCAGTGGGGTATGGGTTCCACACACACTGATTCTCACTGGGGTACGGGTTCCACACACACTGACCCTCATTGGGGTACTGGTTCCACACACACTGACTCTCACTGGGGTACGGGTTCCAAACACACTGACTCTCACTGGGGTACGGGTTCCACACACACTGACTCTCACTGGGATACGGGTTACACACACACTGACTCTCACTGGGGTACAGGTTCCACACACACTGACTCTCACTGGGGTACGGGTTCCACACACACTGACTCTCACTGGGGTACAGGTCACGCACACACTGACTCTCACTGGGGAACGGGTTCCACACACACTGACTCTCACTGGGGTACGGGTTCCACACACATTGACTCTCACTGGGGTACGGGTTACACTCACACTGACTCTCAGTGGGGTACAGTTCCACACACACTGACTCTCACTGGGGTACGGGTTCCAAACACACTGACTCTCACTGGGGTATGGGTTTCACACACACTGACTCTCACTGGGGTACGGGTTCCATACACACTAACTCTCACTGGAGTACGGGTTCCACACACACTGTCTCTCATTGGGGTATGGGTTCCACACACACAGACTCTCACTGGGGTACGGGTTCCACACACACTGACTCTCACTGGGGTATGGGTTCCACACACACTGACTCTCACTGGGGTACGGGTTCCACACACACTGATTCTCACTGGGGTACGGGTTCCACACACACTGACCCTCCCTGGGGTATGGGTTCCAAACACACTGACTCTCACTGGGGTACGGGTTCCCCACACACTGATCCTCACTGGGGTACGGGTGCCACACACACTGACCCTCACTGGGGTACGCGTTCCACACACACTGACTCTCACTGAGGTACGGGTTCCACACACACAGACTCTCATTGGGGTACGGGTTCCAAACACACTGACTCTCACTGGGGAACGGGTTCCGCACACACTGACTCTCACTAGGGTACAGGTTACGCACACACTGACTCTCACTGGGGTACGGGTTCCACACACACTGACTCTCACTGGGGTACTTGTTCCACACACACTGACTCTCAGTGGGGTATGGGTTCCACACACACTGACTCTCAGTGGGGTACGGGTTCCACACACACTGATTCTCACTGGGGTACGGGTTCCACACACACTGACTCTCACTGGGGTACGGGTTCCACACACACAGACTCTCATTGGGGTACGGGTTCCACACACACTGACTCTCACTGGGGTACGGGTTCCACACACACTGACTCTCACTGGGGTACAGGTTACGCACATACTGACTCTCACTGGGATACGGGTTACACACACACTGACTCTCACTGGGGTACAGGTTCCACACACACTGACTCTCAGTGGGGTACGGGTTCCACACACACTGACTCTCACTGGGGTACTGGTTCCACACCCATAGACTCTCACTGGGGAACGGGTTTCACAGACATTGGCTCTCACTGGGGTATGGGTTCCACACACATTGACTCTTATTGGGGTACGGGTTCCACACACACTGACTCTCAGTGGGGTACGGGTTCCACACACACTGACTCTCAGTGGGGTACGGGTTCCACACACACTGACTCTCACTGGGGTACTGGTTCCACACACATAGACTCTCACTGGGGTACGGGTTCCAAACACACTGACTCTCACTGGGGTATGGGTTTCACACACACTGACTCTCACTGGGGTACGGGTTCCATACACACTAACTCTCACTGGAGTAAGGGTCCCACACACACTGACTCTCACTGGGGTAAGGGTTCCACACACACTGACTCTCACTGGAGTAAGGGTCCCACACACACTGACTCTCACTGGGATACGGGTTCCACACACACTGACTCTCACTGGGGTACGGGTTCCACACACACTGTCTCTCATTGGGGTATGGGTTCCACACACACAGACTCTCACTGGGGTACGGGTTCCACACACACTGACTCTCACTGGGGTACGGGTTCCAAACACATGGACTCTCACTGGGGTACGGGTTCCACACACACTGACTCTCACTGGGGTACGCGTTCCACACACACTGACTCTCACTGGGGTACGGGTTCCACACACACTGACTCTCACTGGGGTACGCGTTCCACACACACTGACTCTCACTGGGGTATGGGTTCCACACACACTGACTCTCACTGGGGTACGGGTTCCACACACACTGACTCTCACTGGGGTACGGGTTCCACACACACTGACTCTCACTGGGGTATGGGTTCCACACACACTGACTCTCACTGGGGTACAGGTCCCAAACACACTGACTCTCATTGGGGTATGGGTTCCACACACACTGACTCTCACTGGGGTACGGGTTCCACACACACTGACTCTCACTGGGGTACGGGTTCCACACACACTGATTCTCACTGGGGTACGGGTTCCACAGACACTGACCCTCACTGGGGTATGGGTTCCACACACACTGACTCTCACTGAGGTACGGGTTCCACACACACAGACTCTCATTGGGGTACGGGTTCCAAACACACTGACTCTCACTGGGGTACGGGTTCTGCACACACTGACTCTCACTGGGGTACAGGTTACGCACACACTGACTGTCACTGGGGTACGGGTTCCACACACACTGACTCTCACTGGGGTACTGGTTCCACACACACTGACTCTCCGTGGGGTATGGGTTCCACACACACTGATTCTCACTGGGGTACGGGTTCCACACACACTGACCCTCATTGGGGTACTGGTTCCACACACACTGACTCTCACTGGGGTACGGGTTCCAAACACACTGACTCTCACTGGGGTACGGGTTCCACACACACTGACTCTCACTGGGATACGGGTTACACACACACTGACTCTCACTGGGGTACAGGTTCCACACAAACTGACTCTCACTGGGGTACGGGTTCCACACACACTGACTCTCACTGGGGTACAGGTCACGCACACACTGACTCTCACTGGGGAACGGGTTCCACACACACTGACTCTCACTGGGGTACGGGTTCCACACACATTGACTCTCACTGGGGTACGGGTTACACTCACACTGACTCTCAGTGGGGTACAGTTCCACACACACTGACTCTCACTGGGGTACGGGTTCCAAACACACTGACTCTCACTGGGGTATGGGTTTCACACACACTGACTCTCACTGGGGTACGGGTTCCATACACACTAACTCTCACTGGAGTAAGGGTCCCACACACACTGACTCTCACTGGGGTAAGGGTTCCACACACACTGACTCTCACTGGAGTAAGGGTCCCACACACACTGACTCTCACTGGGATACGGGTTCCACACACACTGACTCTCACTGGGGTACGGGTTCCACACACACTGTCTCTCATTGGGGTATGGGTTCCACACACACAGACTCTCACTGGGGTACGGGTTCCACACACACTGACTCTCACTGGGGTACGGGTTCCACACACACTGACTCTCACTGGGGTACGGGTTCCACACACACTGACTCTCACTGGGGTACGGGTTCCACACACACTGACTCTCACTGGGGTATGGGTTCCACACACACTGACTCTCACTGGGGTACGGGTCCCAAACACACTGACTCTCATTGGTGTATGGGTTCCACACACACTGACTCTCACTGGGGTACGGGTTCCACACACACTGACTCTCACTGGGGTACGGGTTCCACACACACTGATTCTCACTGGGGTACGGGTTCCACACACACTGACCCTCCCTGGGGTATGGGTTCCAAACACACTGACTCTCACTGGGGTACGGCTTCCCCACACACTGATCCTCACTGGGGTACGGGTGCCACACACACTGACCCTCACTGGGGTACGCGTTCCACACACACTGACTCTCACTGAGGTACGGGTTCCACACACACAGACTCTCATTGGGGTACGGGTTCCAAACACACTGACTCTCACTGGGGAACGGGTTCCGCACACACTGACTCTCACTAGGGTACAGGTTACGCACACACTGACATTCACTGGGGTACGGGTTCCACACACACTGATTCTCACTGGGGTACGGGTTCCACACACACTGACTCTCACTGGGGTACGGGTTCCACACACACAGACTCTCATTGGGGTACGGGTTCCACACACACTGACTCTCACTGGGGTACGGGTTCCACACACACTGACTCTCACTGGGGTATGGGTTCCACACACACTGATTCTCACTGGGGTACGGGTTCCACACACACTGACCCTCATTGGGGTACTGGTTCCACACACACTGACTCTCACTGGGGTACGGGTTCCAAACACACTGACTCTCACTGGGGTACGGGTTCCACACACACTGACTCTCACTGGGATACGGGTTACACACACACTGACTCTCACTGGGGTACAGGTTCCACACAAACTGACTCTCACTGGGGTACGGGTTCCACACACACTGACTCTCACTGGGGTACAGGTCACGCACACACTGACTCTCACTGGGGAACGGGTTCCACACACACTGACTCTCACTGGGGTACGGGTTCCACACACACTGTCTCTCATTGGGGTATGGGTTCCACACACACAGACTCTCACTGGGGTACGGGTTCCACACACACTGACTCTCACTGGGGTACGGGTTCCACACACACTGACTCTCACTGGGGTACGGGTTCCACACACACTGACTCTCACTGGGGTACGGGTTCCACACACACTGACTCTCACTGGGGTATGGGTTCCACACACACTGACTCTCACTGGGGTACGGGTCCCAAACACACTGACTCTCATTGGTGTATGGGTTCCACACACACTGACTCTCACTGGGGTACGGGTTCCACACACACTGACTCTCACTGGGGTACGGGTTCCACACACACTGATTCTCACTGGGGTACGGGTTCCACACACACTGACCCTCCCTGGGGTATGGGTTCCAAACACACTGACTCTCACTGGGGTACGGCTTCCCCACACACTGATCCTCACTGGGGTACGGGTGCCACACACACTGACCGTCACTGGGGTACGCGTTCCACACACACTGACTCTCACTGAGGTACGGGTTCCACACACACAGACTCTCATTGGGGTACGGGTTCCAAACACACTGACTCTCACTGGGGAACGGGTTCCGCACACACTGACTCTCACTAGGGTACAGGTTACGCACACACTGACATTCACTGGGGTACGGGTTCCACACACACTGATTCTCACTGGGGTACGGGTTCCACACACACTGACTCTCACTGGGTTACGGGTTCCACACACACAGACTCTCATTGGGGTACGGGTTCCACACACACTGACTCTCACTGGGGTACGGGTTCCACACACACTGACTCTCACTGGGGTACAGGTTACGCACATACTGACTCTCACTGGGATACGGGTTACACACACACTGACTCTCACTGGGGTACAGGTTCCACACACACTGACTCTCAGTGGGGTACGGGTTCCACACACACTGACTCTCACTGGGGTACTGGTTCCACACACATAGACTCTCACTGGGGAATGGGTTTCACAGACATTGGCTCTCACTGGGGTATGGGTTCCACACACATTGACTCTTATTGGGGTACGGGTTCCACACACACTGACTCTCACTGGGGTACGGGTTCCACACACACTGACTCTCACTGGGGTACTGGTTCCACACACATAGACTCTCACTGGGGAACGGGTTTCACAGACATTGGCTCTCACTGGGGTATGGGTTCCACACACATTGACTCTTATTGGGGTACGGGTTCCACACACACTGACTCTCACTGGGGTACGGGTTCCACACACATGGACTCTCACTGGGGAACGGGTTCCACACAATTTGATTCTCACTGGGGTACGGGTTCCACACACACACTGACTCTCAGTTGGGTACGGCTTCCACACACACTGACTCTCACTGGGGTACGGGTTCCACACACACTGACTCTCACTGGGGTATGGGTTCCACACACACTGACTCTCACTGGGGTACGGGTTCCACACACACTGACTCTCACTGGGGTACGGGGTCCCAAACACACTGACTCTCATTGGGGTATGGGTTCCACACACACTGACTCTCACTGGGGTACGGGTTCCACACACACTGACTCTCAGTGGGGTACGGGTTCCACAGACACTGACTCTCACTGGGGTACGGGTCCCAAACACACTGACTCTCATTGGGGTATGGGTTCCACACACACTGACTCTAACTGGGGTACAGGTTCCACACACACTGACCCTCATTGGGGTACTGGTTCCACACACACTGACTCTCACTGGGGTACGGGTTCCAAACACACTGACTCTCACTGGGGTACGGGTTCCACACACACTGACTCTCACTGGGGTACAGGTCACGCACACACTGACTCTCACTGGGATACGGGTTACACACACACTGACTCTCACTGGGGTACAGGTTCCACACACACTGACTCTCACTGGGGTACGGGTTCCACACACACTGACTCTCACTGGGGTACAGGTCACGCACACACTGACTCTCACTGGGATACGGGTTCCAAACACACTGACTCTCACTGGGGTATGGGTTTCACACACACCTACTCTCACTGGGGTACGGGTTCCATACACACTAACTCTCACTGGAGTAAGGGTCCCACACACACTGACTCTCACTGGGGTAAGGGTTCCACACACACTGACTCTCACTGGAGTAAGGGTCCCACACACACTGACTCTCACTGGGATACGGGTTCCACACACACTGACTCTCACTGGGGTACGGGTTCCACACACACTGTCTCTCATTGGGGTATGGGTTCCACACACACAGACTCTCACTGGGGTACGGGTTCCACACACACTGACTCTCACTGGGGTACGGGTTCCACACACACTGACTCTCACTGGGGTATGGGTTCCACACACACAGACTCTCACTGGGGTACGGGATCCACACACACGGACTCTCACTGGGGTACGGGTTCCAAACACACGGACTCTCACTGGGATACGGGTTCCACACACACTGACTCTCACTGGGGTACGGGTTCCACACACACTGACTCTCACTGGGGTACGGGTTTCACACACACTGACTCTCAGTTGGGTACGGCTTCCACACACACTGACTCTCACTGGGGTACGGGTTCCACACACACTGACTCTCACTGGGGTATGGGTTCCACACACACTGACTCTCACTGGGGTACGGGTTCCACACACACTGACTCTCACTGGGGTACGGGGTCCCTAAACACACTGACTCTCATTGGGGTATGGGTTCCACACACACTGACTCTCACTGGGGTACGGGTTCCACACACACTGACTCTCAGTGGGGTACGGGTTCCACAGACACTGACTCTCACTGGGGTACGGGTCCCAAACACACTGACTCTCATTGGGGTATGGGTTCCACACACACTGACTCTAACTGGGGAACGGGTTCCACACACACTGACTCTCACTGGGGTACGGGTTCCAAACACACTGACTCTCACTGGGGTACGGGTTCCACACACACTGATTCTCACTGGGGTATGGGTTCCACACACACTGACCCTCACTGGGGTATGGGTTCCACACACACTGACTCTCACTGAGGTACGGGTTCCACACACACAGACTCTCATTGGGGTACGGGTTCCAAACACACTGACTCTCACTGGGGAACGGGTGCCGCACACACTGACTCTCACTGGGGTACAGGTTACGCACACACTGACTCTCACTGGGGTACGGGTTCCACACACACTGACTCTCACTGGGGTACTTGTTCCACACACACTGACTCTCAGTGGGGTATGGGTTCCACACACACTGACTCTCAGTGGGGTACGGGTTCCACACACACTGATTCTCACTGGGGTACCGGTTCAACACACACTGACTCTCACTGGGGTACGGGTTCCAGACACACAGACTCTCATTGGGGTACGGGTTCCACACACACTAACTCTCTGGGGTACGGGTTCCACACACACTGACTCTCATTGGGGTACGGGTTACACACACACTGACTCTCACTGGGGTACAGGTTCCACACACACTGACTCTCACTGGGGTACGGGTTCCACACACACTGACTCTCACTGGGGTACAGGTCACGCACACACTGACTCTCACTGGGATACGGGTTCCACACACACTGACTCTCACTGAGGTACGGGTTCCACACACACTGTCTCTCATTGGGGTATGGGTTCCACACACACAGACTCTCACTGGGGTACGGGTTCCACACACACTGACTCTCACTGGGGTACGGGTTCCACACACTCTGACTCTCACTGGGGTATGGGTTCCACACACACAGACTCTCACTGGGGTACGGGATCCACACACACGGACTCTCACTGGGGTACGGGTTCCAAACACACGGACTCTCACTGGGATACGGGTTCCACACACACTGACTCTCACTGGGGTACGGGTTCCACACACACTGACTCTCACTGGGGTACGGGTTTCACACACACTGACTCTCAGTTGGGTACGGCTTCCACACACACTGACTCTCACTGGGGTACGGGTTCCACACACACTGACTCTCACTGGGGTATGGGTTCCACACACACTGACTCTCACTGGGGTACGGGTTCCACACACACTGACTCTCACTGGGGTACGGGGTCCCAAACACACTGACTCTCATTGGGGTATGGGTTCCACACACACTGACTCTCACTGGGGTACGGGTTCCACACACACTGACTCTCACTGGGGTACTGGTTCCACACACATAGACTCTCACTGGGGAACGGGTTTCACAGACATTGGCTCTCACTGGGGTATGGGTTCCACACACATTGACTCTTATTGGGGTACGGGTTCCACACACACTGACTCTCAGTGGGGTACGGGTTCCACACACACTGACTCTCAGTGGGGTACGGGTTCCACACACACTGACTCTCACTGGGGTACTGGTTCCACACACATAGACTCTCACTGGGGTACGGGTTCCAAACACACTGACTCTCACTGGGGTATGGGTTTCACACACACTGACTCTCACTGGGGTACGGGTTCCATACACACTAACTCTCACTGGAGTAAGGGTCCCACACACACTGACTCTCACTGGGGTAAGGGCTCCACACACACTGACTCTCACTGGAGTAAGGGTCCCACACACACTGACTCTCACTGGGATACGGGTTCCACACACACTGACTCTCACTGGGGTACGGGTTCCACACACACTGTCTCTCATTGGGGTATGGGTTCCACACACACAGACTCTCACTGGGGTACGGGTTCCACACACACTGACTCTCACTGGGGTACGGGTTCCAAACACATGGACTCTCACTGGGGTACGGGTTCCACACACACTGACTCTCACTGGGGTACGCGTTCCACACACACTGACTCTCACTGGGGTACGGGTTCCACACACACTGACTCTCACTGGGGTACGCGTTCCACACACACTGACTCTCACTGGGGTATGGGTTCCACACACACTGACTCTCACTGGGGTACGGGTTCCACACACACTGACTCTCACTGGGGTACGGGTTCCACACACACTGACTCTCACTGGGGTATGGGTTCCACACACACTGACTCTCACTGGGGTACAGGTCCCAAACACACTGACTCTCATTGGGGTATGGGTTCCACACACACTGACTCTCACTGGGGTACGGGTTCCACACACACTGACTCTCACTGGGGTACGGGTTCCACACACACTGATTCTCACTGGGGTACGGGTTCCACAGACACTGACCCTCACTGGGGTATGGGTTCCACACACACTGACTCTCACTGAGGTACGGGTTCCACACACACAGACTCTCATTGGGGTACGGGTTCCAAACACACTGACTCTCACTGGGGTACGGGTTCTGCACACACTGACTCTCACTGGGGTACAGGTTACGCACACACTGACTGTCACTGGGGTACGGGTTCCACACACACTGACTCTCACTGGGGTACTGGTTCCACACACACTGACTCTCAGTGGGGTATGGGTTCCACACACACTGATTCTCACTGGGGTACGGGTTCCACACACACTGACCCTCATTGGGGTACTGGTTCCACACACACTGACTCTCACTGGGGTACGGGTTCCAAACACACTGACTCTCACTGGGGTACGGGTTCCACACACACTGACTCTCACTGGGATACGGGTTACACACACACTGACTCTCACTGGGGTACAGGTTCCACACAAACTGACTCTCACTGGGGTACAGGTTCCACACACACTGACTCTCACTGGGGTACGGGTTCCACACACACTGACTCTCACTGGGGTACAGGTCACGCACACACTGACTCTCACTGGGATACGGGTTCCACACACACTGACTCTCACTGAGGTACGGGTTCCACACACACTGTCTCTCATTGGGGTATGGGTTCCACACACACAGACTCTCACTGGGGTACGGGTTCCACACACACTGACTCTCACTGGGGTACGGGTTCCACACACTCTGACTCTCACTGGGGTATGGGTTCCACACACACAGACTCTCACTGGGGTACGGGATCCACACACACGGACTCTCACTGGGGTACGGGTTCCAAACACACGGACTCTCACTGGGATACGGGTTCCACACACACTGACTCTCACTGGGGTACGGGTTCCACACACACTGACTCTCACTGGGGTACGGGTTTCACACACACTGACTCTCAGTTGGGTACGGCTTCCACACACACTGACTCTCACTGGGGTACGGGTTCCACACACACTGACTCTCACTGGGGTATGGGTTCCACACACACTGACTCTCACTGGGGTACGGGTTCCACACACACTGACTCTCACTGGGGTACGGGGTCCCAAACACACTGACTCTCATTGGGGTATGGGTTCCACACACACTGACTCTCACTGGGGTACGGGTTCCACACACACTGACTCTCACTGGGGTACTGGTTCCACACACATAGACTCTCACTGGGGAACGGGTTTCACAGACATTGGCTCTCACTGGGGTATGGGTTCCACACACATTGACTCTTATTGGGGTACGGGTTCCACACACACTGACTCTCAGTGGGGTACGGGTTCCACACACACTGACTCTCAGTGGGGTACGGGTTCCACACACACTGACTCTCACTGGGGTACTGGTTCCACACACATAGACTCTCACTGGGGTACGGGTTCCAAACACACTGACTCTCACTGGGGTATGGGTTTCACACACACTGACTCTCACTGGGGTACGGGTTCCATACACACTAACTCTCACTGGAGTAAGGGTCCCACACACACTGACTCTCACTGGGGTAAGGGCTCCACACACACTGACTCTCACTGGAGTAAGGGTCCCACACACACTGACTCTCACTGGGATACGGGTTCCACACACACTGACTCTCACTGGGGTACGGGTTCCACACACACTGTCTCTCATTGGGGTATGGGTTCCACACACACAGACTCTCACTGGGGTACGGGTTCCACACACACTGACTCTCACTGGGGTACGGGTTCCAAACACATGGACTCTCACTGGGGTACGGGTTCCACACACACTGACTCTCACTGGGGTACGCGTTCCACACACACTGACTCTCACTGGGGTACGGGTTCCACACACACTGACTCTCACTGGGGTACGCGTTCCACACACACTGACTCTCACTGGGGTATGGGTTCCACACACACTGACTCTCACTGGGGTACGGGTTCCACACACACTGACTCTCACTGGGGTACGGGTTCCACACACACTGACTCTCACTGGGGTATGGGTTCCACACACACTGACTCTCACTGGGGTACAGGTCCCAAACACACTGACTCTCATTGGGGTATGGGTTCCACACACACTGACTCTCACTGGGGTACGGGTTCCACACACACTGACTCTCACTGGGGTACGGGTTCCACACACACTGATTCTCACTGGGGTACGGGTTCCACAGACACTGACCCTCACTGGGGTATGGGTTCCACACACACTGACTCTCACTGAGGTACGGGTTCCACACACACAGACTCTCATTGGGGTACGGGTTCCAAACACACTGACTCTCACTGGGGTACGGGTTCTGCACACACTGACTCTCACTGGGGTACAGGTTACGCACACACTGACTGTCACTGGGGTACGGGTTCCACACACACTGACTCTCACTGGGGTACTGGTTCCACACACACTGACTCTCAGTGGGGTATGGGTTCCACACACACTGATTCTCACTGGGGTACGGGTTCCACACACACTGACCCTCATTGGGGTACTGGTTCCACACACACTGACTCTCACTGGGGTACGGGTTCCAAACACACTGACTCTCACTGGGGTACGGGTTCCACACACACTGACTCTCACTGGGATACGGGTTACACACACACTGACTCTCACTGGGGTACAGGTTCCACACAAACTGACTCTCACTGGGGTACGGGTTCCACACACACTGACTCTCACTGGGGTACAGGTCACGCACACACTGACTCTCACTGGGGAACGGGTTCCACACACACTGACTCTCACTGGGGTACGGGTTCCACACACATTGACTCTCACTGGGGTACGGGTTACACTCACACTGACTCTCAGTGGGGTACAGTTCCACACACACTGACTCTCACTGGGGTACGGGTTCCAAACACACTGACTCTCACTGGGGTATGGGTTTCACACACACTGACTCTCACTGGGGTACGGGTTCCATACACACTAACTCTCACTGGAGTAAGGGTCCCACACACACTGACTCTCACTGGGGTAAGGGTTCCACACACACTGACTCTCACTGGAGTAAGGGTCCCACACACACTGACTCTCACTGGGATACGGGTTCCACACACACTGACTCTCACTGGGGTACGGGTTCCACACACACTGTCTCTCATTGGGGTATGGGTTCCACACACACAGACTCTCACTGGGGTACGGGTTCCACACACACTGACTCTCACTGGGGTACGGGTTCCACACACACTGACTCTCACTGGGGTACGGGTTCCACACACACTGACTCTCACTGGGGTACGGGTTCCACACACACTGACTCTCACTGGGGTATGGGTTCCACACACACTGACTCTCACTGGGGTACGGGTCCCAAACACACTGACTCTCATTGGTGTATGGGTTCCACACACACTGACTCTCACTGGGGTACGGGTTCCACACACACTGACTCTCACTGGGGTACGGGTTCCACACACACTGATTCTCACTGGGGTACGGGTTCCACACACACTGACCCTCCCTGGGGTATGGGTTCCAAACACACTGACTCTCACTGGGGTACGGCTTCCCCACACACTGATCCTCACTGGGGTACGGGTGCCACACACACTGACCCTCACTGGGGTACGCGTTCCACACACACTGACTCTCACTGAGGTACGGGTTCCACACACACAGACTCTCATTGGGGTACGGGTTCCAAACACACTGACTCTCACTGGGGAACGGGTTCCGCACACACTGACTCTCACTAGGGTACAGGTTACGCACACACTGACATTCACTGGGGTACGGGTTCCACACACACTGATTCTCACTGGGGTACGGGTTCCACACACACTGACTCTCACTGGGGTACGGGTTCCACACACACAGACTCTCATTGGGGTACGGGTTCCACACACACTGACTCTCACTGGGGTACGGGTTCCACACACACTGACTCTCACTGGGGTACAGATTACGCACATACTGACTCTCACTGGGATACGGGTTACACACACACTGACTCTCACTGGGGTACAGGTTCCACACACACTGACTCTCAGTGGGGTACGGGTTCCACACACACTGACTCTCACTGGGGTACTGGTTCCACACACATAGACTCTCACTGGGGAATGGGTTTCACAGACATTGGCTCTCACTGGGGTATGGGTTCCACACACATTGACTCTTATTGGGGTACGGGTTCCACACACACTGACTCTCACTGGGGTACGGGTTCCACACACACTGACTCTCACTGGGGTACTGGTTCCACACACATAGACTCTCACTGGGGAACGGGTTTCACAGACATTGGCTCTCACTGGGGTATGGGTTCCACACACATTGACTCTTATTGGGGTACGGGTTCCACACACACTGACTCTCACTGGGGTACGGGTTCCACACACATGGACTCTCACTGGGGAACGGGTTCCACACAATTTGATTCTCACTGGGGTACGGGTTCCACACACACACTGACTCTCAGTTGGGTACGGCTTCCACACACACTGACTCTCACTGGGGTACGGGTTCCACACACACTGACTCTCACTGGGGTATGGGTTCCACACACACTGACTCTCACTGGGGTACGGGTTCCACACACACTGACTCTCACTGGGGTACGGGGTCCCAAACACACTGACTCTCATTGGGGTATGGGTTCCACACACACTGACTCTCACTGGGGTACGGGTTCCACACACACTGACTCTCAGTGGGGTACGGGTTCCACAGACACTGACTCTCACTGGGGTACGGGTCCCAAACACACTGACTCTCATTGGGGTATGGGTTCCACACACACTGACTCTAACTGGGGTACAGGTTCCACACACACTGACCCTCATTGGGGTACTGGTTCCACACACACTGACTCTCACTGGGGTACGGGTTCCAAACACACTGACTCTCGCTGGGGTACGGGTTCCACACACACTGACTCTCACTGGGGTACAGGTCACGCACACACTGACTCTCACTGGGATACGGGTTACACACACACTGACTCTCACTGGGGTACAGGTTCCACACACACTGACTCTCACTGGGGTACGGGTTCCACACACACTGACTCTCACTGGGGTACAGGTCACGCACACACTGACTCTCACTGGGATACGGGTTCCAAACACACTGACTCTCACTGGGGTATGGGTTTCACACACACCTACTCTCACTGGGGTACGGGTTCCATACACACTAACTCTCACTGGAGTAAGGGTCCCACACACACTGACTCTCACTGGGGTAAGGGTTCCACACACACTGACTCTCACTGGAGTAAGGGTCCCACACACACTGACTCTCACTGGGATACGGGTTCCACACACACTGACTCTCACTGGGGTACGGGTTCCACACACACTGTCTCTCATTGGGGTATGGGTTCCACACACACAGACTCTCACTGGGGTACGGGTTCCACACACACTGACTCTCACTGGGGTACGGGTTCCACACACACTGACTCTCACTGGGGTATGGGTTCCACACACACAGACTCTCACTGGGGTACGGGATCCACACACACGGACTCTCACTGGGGTACGGGTTCCAAACACACGGACTCTCACTGGGATACGGGTTCCACACACACTGACTCTCACTGGGGTACGGGTTCCACACACACTGACTCTCACTGGGGTACGGGTTTCACACACACTGACTCTCAGTTGGGTACGGCTTCCACACACACTGACTCTCACTGGGGTACGGGTTCCACACACACTGACTCTCACTGGGGTATGGGTTCCACACACACTGACTCTCACTGGGGTACGGGTTCCACACACACTGACTCTCACTGGGGTACGGGGTCCCAAACACACTGACTCTCATTGGGGTATGGGTTCCACACACACTGACTCTCACTGGGGTACGGGTTCCACACACACTGACTCTCAGTGGGGTACGGGTTCCACAGACACTGACTCTCACTGGGGTACGGGTCCCAAACACACTGACTCTCATTGGGGTATGGGTTCCACACACACTGACTCTAACTGGGGTACGGGTTCCACACACACTGACTCTCACTGGGGTACGGGTTCCAAACACACTGACTCTCACTGGGGTACGGGTTCCACACACACTGATTCTCACTGGGGTATGGGTTCCACACACACTGACCCTCACTGGGGTATGGGTTCCACACACACTGACTCTCACTGAGGTACGGGTTCCACACACACAGACTCTCATTGGGGTACGGGTTCCAAACACACTGACTCTCACTGGGGAACGGGTGCCGCACACACTGACTCTCACTGGGGTACAGGTTACGCACACACTGACTCTCACTGGGGTACGGGTTCCACACACACTGACTCTCACTGGGGTACTTGTTCCACACACACTGACTCTCAGTGGGGTATGGGTTCCACACACACTGACTCTCAGTGGGGTACGGGTTCCACACACACTGATTCTCACTGGGGTACCGGTTCAACACACACTGACTCTCACTGGGGTACGGGTTCCAGACACACAGACTCTCATTGGGGTACGGGTTCCACACACACTAACTCTCTGGGGTACGGGTTCCACACACACTGACTCTCATTGGGGTACGGGTTACACACACACTGACTCTCACTGGGGTACAGGTTCCACACACACTGACTCTCACTGGGGTACGGGTTCCACACACACTGACTCTCACTGGGGTACAGGTCACGCACACACTGACTCTCACTGGGATACGGGTTCCACACACACTGACTCTCACTGAGGTACGGGTTCCACACACACTGTCTCTCATTGGGGTATGGGTTCCACACACACAGACTCTCACTGGGGTACGGGTTCCACACACACTGACTCTCACTGGGGTACGGGTTCCACACACACTGACTCTCACTGGGGTATGGGTTCCACACACACAGACTCTCACTGGGGTACGGGATCCACACACACGGACTCTCACTGGGGTACGGGTTCCAAACACACGGACTCTCACTGGGATACGGGTTCCACACACACTGACTCTCACTGGGGTACGGGTTCCACACACACTGACTCTCACTGGGGTACGGGTTTCACACACACTGACTCTCAGTTGGGTACGGCTTCCACACACACTGACTCTCACTGGGGTACGGGTTCCACACACACTGACTCTCACTGGGGTATGGGTTCCACACACACTGACTCTCACTGGGGTACGGGTTCCACACACACTGACTCTCACTGGGGTACGGGGTCCCAAACACACTGACTCTCATTGGGGTATGGGTTCCACACACACTGACTCTCACTGGGGTACGGGTTCCACACACACTGACTCTCAGTGGGGTACGGGTTCCACAGACACTGACTCTCACTGGGGTACGGGTCCCAAACACACTGACTCTCATTGGGGTATGGGTTCCACACACACTGACTCTAACTGGGGTACGGGTTCCACACACACTGACTCTCATTGGGGTACGGGTTCCAAACACACTGACTCTCACTGGGGAACGGGTTCCGCACACACTGACTCTCACTGGGGTACAGGTTACGCACACACTGACTCTCACTGGGGTACGGGTTCCACACACACTGACTCTCACTGGGGTACTTGTTCCACACACACTGACTCTCAGTGGGGTATGGGTTCCACACACACTGACTCTCAGTGGGGTACGGGTTCCACACACACTGATTCTCACTGGGGTACCGGTTCAACACACACTGACTCTCACTGGGGTACGGGTTCCAGACACACAGACTCTCATTGGGGTACGGGTTCCACACACACTAACTCTCTGGGGTACGGGTTCCACACACACTGACTCTCACTGGGGTACAGGTCACGCACACACTGACTCTCACTGGGATACGGGTTACACACACACTGACTCTCACTGGGGTACAGGTTCCACACACACTGACTCTCACTGGGGTACGGGTTCCACACAGACTGACTCTCACTGGGGTACGGGTTCCACACACATTGACTCTCACTGGGGGTACGGGTTTCACAGACATTGACTCTCACTGGGGAACGGGTTCCACACAATTTGATTCTCACTGGGGTACGGGTTCCACACACACACTGACTCTCACCGGGGTACGGGTTCCACACACACCGACTCTCACTGGGGTACGGGTTCCACACACATTGACTCTCACTGGGGTACGGGTTACACTCACACTGACTCTCAGTGGGGTACAGTTCCACACACACTGACTCTCACTGGGGTACGGGTTCCACAGACACTGACTCTCACTGGGGTATGGGTTTCACACACACTGACTCTCACTGGGGTCCTGTTCCACACAGATTGACTCTCACTGGGGTACTGGTTCCACTCACACTGGCTCTCACTGGAGTAAGGGTCCCACACACACTGACTCTCACTGGGGTAAGGGTTCCACACACACTGACTCTCACTGGGGTACGGGTTTCACACACACCGACACTCACTGGGGTACGGGTTCCACACACACTGACCCTCACTGTGGTACGGGTTCAACACACACTGACTCACTGGGGTAAAGGTTCTACACACACTGACTCTGACTAGGGTAAGGGTTCCACACACACTGACTCTCACTGGGGTACGGGTTCCACACACACTGACCCTCACTGGGGTACGGGTTCCACACACACTGACTCTCACTGGGGTAAAGATTCCACACGCACTAACTCTCACTGGGGTACGGGTTCCACACACACTGACTCTCACTGTGGTTCTGGTTCCACACACACTGACTCTCACTGGGGTACTGTAGAAGCCAGGTATTTCGAATGCAACTAGTATAGGTAAAAAATAGCTGTTTAAGCATAAATATTAAGCCCCAGTTTTAAATACCCATTTATACAGCATAATTCACTTTATGGCTGATCCAAATCAAAGTGTAGATTCAGAGCCTTTAGCAGGCAGAAAATTACTCCCCGCTACATCCAAGGGGGGTATTGGAATACCAGATGTTTCTGTTGAAGATATGTTGGGGGGTTGTAGATCTTTCACTCGTCGACAATTTAACCTATGTGAAACCGCAACAAAAATTGAATCAAAGTATGATATCCCCCAAGGACAGTGGTCCTTCAATAATATCAAGAGAGCATGGGGAAAATGCACACGATTACACAGTGCAGAACGTGTAAAATGGTCCCTGGTAATTACGGGACAGATACACAGTCAGCAAGAGACCATTGTTAAAAATAAAAGTGATCATCAGTCCACTAAAGACCAACTAATTGAAGTTGTTGAAGATTTGCGAGATGCAAAATCCAAACTTGAGCATTATGATGAAATTAGAACAGATTTGCAAAATAAAACCTCTGAACTCCAGCAGTTATCTGTTCAAATCGCAGAATTTCAAATCCAAGTTTTTAAAGTGGAGTCAAAATACCAACAGTTGCAATTCAATACTGAGCGAAGTGATGATGAGTATAGGTCCACTAAAAACCAACTAATTGCAGTTGTTGAAGATGCAAAATCCAAACTTGAGCATTATGATGAAATTAAAACAGATTTGCAAAACAAAACCTCTTAACTCCAGCAGTTATCTTTTCAAATAACAGAATTCCAAAATCAAGTTTTTGAAGTGGAGACAAAATACCGACAATTGCAATTAAAAACTGAGCGAATTGAACTTGAAAATTGCAAGTTAATGAAAGAAAGATGTGTTTAAGAAAGAGATATAAACAACGTAACTGAACACTGCAATTCTTTGACAAACAGGCTTTCTGCAGAAAATTGAACAAACTCAGAAAGCAGCCCAAGCACCCCACCTAGTGGTACAATCGGCAATTGCACAGCCGAGATCAATTGTTAAAAATAAATTATTTTCTCTGTCAGATGAATCAGACGAAGATAGTGTTCCTACAATACAAAATACTAAAGTAATTCGACTAGCCCCTTTAAAACGTAAACGGGTTAGAGTTGGAAGCAAAAAAATAGAAGAAGATGGTGAAACTATCACCAGAAACATATTTGACCACCTATGGGTTCATGAACAAATTGATCCTTCGAAAATTGACAAATGGTCCAAAGATCTTCCACACCCTAAAAAGGGTGGTATGACCACATGGGATGGAATTCACAGATTACAAGCCATTTACAGTCTCCACCCATTTGATGGAGTACAAATTCTGACTATCATGCTAGGTACTCTTGTAAGTTCAATCCTTAGAAATGAAGTAGAAGTTGCCCTTGGAGACGATTTGCAAAATTTAGAAGCTGGTTGGCTAGCAATCAAGAATTGGCTATTAAAATTTCGCCCCCCGAGGACCAATTGGTCTAAGATCACATCTTGCATTCAAAAAAAAATGAAGATATTCAGGATTTTGAGGAAAGATTTTTACATACTTGGATGGAATATTCAGGGATGACACTCGACCAGGAAAATGACACATGGGATGCAAGCACTTTAAGTCCATTAAAAACGACTTTTATAGCCGGTGTTAAACCTTAAGTTTCTGCTGCCTTGAATTTGGTTTTACCAGCTTGGGCCACAGCTGGCACATACCGAGACATAGTTGACCGATGCATTCAGATAGATCGTGGTTTGCACAATCAGGCAATTTTTAACACTGCAGCTGCTCAAATGCAGCCTATTGCTCAAATCCAGCCCATGTTACCTGCTGCTCCAGCGGCGGCTGTTGCAGCACCTGCAGGAATATCAGCAGTAACTACAATTTCACCACCAGCGCCAGGGCAAACATGTACCCTTGCTCCGTTAAAATCATGTAAGAAAATACCACAATGTCTTTTCTGTGGTAGAGTAGGACACTGGATGGCAAAATGCTATCATAAACAACAGATGGATTCGAGAGATGATAATGAAGTAGACAATGTTCACTACAATACATTTCCACCTCGTGGTCAACCATGTAACACGTACCAACAAGACACACCCAGTATGGCGTCTGGTCAGCAACACTAGCTAAGCAACTACAACCATGGTTTGCTTTTACAGTTAATCAACAACAGTATCATAATAGCCCAACTGTTTACCACATGGCTTTACAGAATCATCTCAGGCAACTGCCTGTTCGGCCTTCCACCATTATCCAATATGAAGATGATGTTCTGATAACCTCCATCAATAAAGATGATCATGACAAAGATTTACGGATGGTCTTGAACCACCTCAGTACTAAAAGTCACAAAGCTAGCTTTCACAAAGCACAAATTGCCCAGAAAGATGTTTACTTGGGACAGAAAATTTCCAAACGAAAAAGGGAACTTACTCAGAACAGAACAGCTGCCATCAAAGCAGCTAAAGAAACCTCAATGTATCGCTAAAAAGTTGCCAAGAACTGTCAACTTAAGAAAACTGTCATTATTCTGAACGTTGCTTTATTAATTTAAAGAAATTAACATATCTTGTTAGCTGCGTTTCCTTTAACAGAACCGACAAATTCATCTACAGAAAATCAAGATACAGCACAAGATTGGTTCAGTTATATATTTAATAAGTTATTGTATTTGATATTTTAAAATAAATGTTTAAAATTAGTCTGGAAATTAAAACTTCAAACAATGTGGAAGCTGGTTTTTAAATTAAAAAACCAACAACTTTGATTAAAAGCCAAAAGGACAGATCGTTCAAAGACAGTTGATAACGGGAATTTGGCAGCAATCCAACTTTTACTCCCAGTCCATTTGAGTGACAAAAAAAAAATTTAGAGATGCGAATGGCATCATTTCAAGCTATACGCCTCTTTTTGTCTCTGCAAGAAAATTAACCCTTTCAACAAGCTTTTGTGTATAATCCAGAAGATGTCAAAGACTTGACATCAATTTTGATAATCATTTTACCATTTATTACTAGATCATATGTTCAACTTTTATTGTATAATCATTTTATTTGTATACATGAAGTGATTATTTCTTGTTTATTGCTGAATTATGTAATCATGATATCAATTTTCAATCAGTATATCAATGTTAAGATCTGTAAAATGTTAACCGTAGTATTACAAAATCGAATGGCACTTGACTATGTGCTAGCTGAAAAAGGTGGCACCTGCGCCCTGATTGGTGCAGAGTGTTGCACTTTCATTCCCGATAACTCTAAAGAAGTTAAAGATTTGGCATTACATATCCAAAAAGAAATCAAAAAACTTGATCCACCCCAATTTATCTCTCTCTGGGATAAGATTTGTGGGTGGTTTGGACACACTGGAATGTCCAGAATAAGAATAATCCTATTCTCCTGTGTAGCTGTATTCATCATTTACATAACATATCAAAGTGATCAAATTTGATTAATTTATTAATTATAATAATTATTTTGAAATGCCTGTTGCAATGTTAAGTGTCCATTCTATTGTTTAAAACTGTAATGACAATCTGAATGAGTTATTCTTTGCACTTTTACCAGTCCTATCGCATTAATGATGTCTTTTATCTTATGGTGATATATCTCACTTAATTTTTCGATTTATCAAAGGGCCGACTGTAGAAGCCAGGTATTTCGAATACAACTAGTATAGGTAAAAGATAGCTGTTTAAGCATAAATATTAAGCCCCAGTTTTAAATACCCATTTATACAGCATAATTCACTTTTACTGAGGTCCGTTGTTCTGACAAATGCATATTTTCAAAGTCAGTGTGACATTAAAACAGCACAGTTGCAAGACAATTTGACACTGCTTGTGCTAATTGTCAAGGACAAGGACTGAATACCATAGCAACATGAAGGCACCATTGTTCACATTGCAAATAACAGCTAAGTTAGAAAAGCTAATGTTGCACATTGAAGATGGACGGCTTGCCATCAAATCAAATGTGTTTGAGTCTAACCCAAACCAATTAGGATTATATTGGGGTGTGATTAGATGACTTAAGACAGACATGAAAGTGTATAACTGAAAAGTTTCCGCCCGCCATTTGAGAGTCTTTCTGTAGTGTCTTTGTGTTGTCTGTCCTTAATTGCTGTCTTTAATTCTTTGTGTCTTTCTGTTAGTCTTTGTGTTGTGTTGTTGTGTTGTCTTTCTGTTAGTTAGTGTTGTCTGTCCTGAATTTCTGTCTTTGATTCTGTCAGTGTGTCTTTCTGTAGTGTCTTTGTGTTGTGTTGTCTTTCTGTTAGTTTAGTCAGTTTTGTCCTTAATAGTCTCTGTTTGAGATGTCTTTTGGGGGTTCTGTCAGTCTGTGTCAGTGATGAAGTGCACTTTTGACTTTGAGTTTAGCTGAAGATTAGCTCTCTCTCTCTTTTCATGTTTCATTGCCAGACTTTGACCTTTTAAAGGTTACTTTCGAGCTGTCTGCCGAAGCAAAAAAGATAATGTCTGTAATTCTCTGAAAGCTTCGAATTGTCTACAAATTGCATTTTAAATGACTTTCAAATTGTAATCAAGCAACTACAAATAAAACAATTCTTTTTGGCACCTGAGGAGTTTATACTGCAAATTTCTGCTGAGTCCCAGTATTCGCAAAGTGCTACTGATAACCGAATAGTGGAAATTATATAAATTCCTTCAACTTTACACAGTCGAATAATACTAGGAATCCAAAAACTTGGCATAGTCCAGAAATATTACAAATCTTACAACTTGTCGTATTGCACCAGGACTTTGATTCAACAACTACGCTTCCCCCAAACTTCGCGTAGTTCGGCAGGTTAAGATCCCTTCAAATTAAAGATTCTAAGAATTGGCGAGCCAGCCAGGAGTTAACATCCTATCAATACAAGATTCCAACAGGTACGTGTTCCACACACACTGACGCTCATTGGGGTACGGGTTCCACACACACTGACTCTCTCCTGAGTACGTGTTCCACCAACACTGACACTCACTGGGGTACAGCTTCCACACACACACTGACTCTCACTGGGGTACGGGTTCCACACACACTGACACTCACTGGGGTACTGGTTCCACACACACTGACTCTCTCTGGGGTACGTGTTCCACCCACACTGACTCTCACTGGGGTACGGGTTCCACACACACTGACTCTCACTGTAGTCCTGGTTCCACAAACACTGACTCTCTCTGGGGTACGTGTTCCACCCACACTGAGTATCACTGGGGTACAGGTTCCACACACACACTGACTCTCACTGGGGTACGGGTTCCACACACGCTGACTCTCACTGGGGTACGGGTTCCACACACACTGACTCTCATTGGGGTACGGGTTGCACACACATTGATTCTTACTTGTGTACGGTCTCCACACACACTGACTCTCACTGGTGTATGGGTTCCACACACACTGACTCTTACTGGGGTACAGGTTCCACACACACTGACTCTCACTGGGGTACTGTTCCACACGCATTGACTCTCACTGGGGTGCTGGTTCCACACTGGCTCTCACTGGGGTACGGGTTCCACACACTGACTCTCACTGTGGTACGGGTTCCACACACACTGACTCTCACTGGGATCCGGGTTCCACACACACTGACCCTCACTGGGGTACGGGTTCCACATACACTGGCTCTTTCTGGGGTACGTGTTCCACCCACACTGACTCTCACTGGGGTATGGGTTCCACACACACTGGCTCTCTCTGGGGTACGTGTTCCACCCACACTGACTCTCACTATGGTACTGGTCCCACACACACTGACTCTCACTGGGGTACGGGTTCCACACACACTGACTCTCACTGGGGTACGTGTTCCACCCACACTGAGTTTCACTGGGGTACAGGTTCCACACACACACTGACTCTCTCTGGGGTACGGGTTCCACACACACTGACTCTCACTGGGGTACGGTTCCACACACACTGACTCGCACTGGGGTACGCGTTCCACACATAGTGACTCTCACTGGGGTACGGTTCCACACACACTGACTCTCACTGTGGTACAGATTCCACACACACTGACTGTCACTGGGGTATGGGTTCTACAAACACTGACTGTCACTGGGGTACGGGTGCCACACACACTGACTCACAGTGGGGTACGGGTTCCACACACACTGACTCTCACTGGGGTATGGGTTCCACACACACTGACTCTCACTGGGGTACGGGTTCCACACACACTGACTCTCACTGGGGTACGGGTTCCACACACACTGACTCTCAGTGGGGTACGGGTTCCACACACACTGACTCTCACTGGGGTACTGTTCCACACACACTGTCTCTCACTGGGGTATGGGTCCCACACAAACTGACTCTCACTGGTGTATGGGTTCCACACACACTGTCTCTCACTGGGGTACGGGTTCCACACACACTGACTCTCACTGTGGTACTGGTTCCACACACACTGACTCTCACTGGGGTACTGTTCCACACGAATTGACTGTCACTGGGGTACTGGTTCCACACTGGCTCTCACTGGGGTAAGGGTCCCACACACAATGACTCTCTCTGGGGTACGGATTCCACACACAATGACTCTCACTGGGATACGTGTTCCACCCACACTGACTCTCACTGGGGTACGGATTCCACACACTCTGACTCTCACTGGGGTATGGGTTCCACACACACTGACCCTCACTGGGGTACGGGTTCCACACACACTGACTCTCATTGGGGTATGGGTTCCACACTCACTGACTCTCTCTGGGGTACGTGTTACACCCACATTGACTCTCACTGGTGTACGGGTTCCACACACACATATTCTCACTGGGGTACGGGTTCCACACAGACTGACTCTCACTGGGGTATGGTTTCCACACACACAGACTCTCACTGTGGTACTGGTTCCACACACACTGACTCTCACTGGGGTACTGTTCCACACGCATTGACTCTCACTGGGGGACGGGTTCCACACACACTTACTCTCACTGGGGTACGGATTCCACACACACTGACTCTCACTGGGGTACGGGTTCCACACACACTGACTCTCTCTGTGGTATGGGTTCCACACACACTGACTCTCACTGGGGTACGGGTTCCACACACACTGACTCTCTCTGTGGTATGGGTTCCACACACACTGACTCTCACTGGGGGACGGGTTCCACACACGCTGACTCTCACTGTGGTATGGGTTCCACACACACTGACTCTCACTGGGGTACTTGTTCCACACACACTGACTCTCACTGGGGTATAGGTTCCACACACACTGACTCTAACTGGGATCCTGTTCCACACACATTGACTCTCATTGGGGTACTGGTTCCACACACACAGGCTCTCACTGGGGTATAAGATCCACACACACTGACTCTCACTGGGGTACGGGTGCCACACACACTGACTCTCAATTGGGTACGGGTTCCACACACACTGACTCTCACTGGGGTACAGCTTCCACACACACTGACTGTCACTGGGGTACATGTTCTACACACACTGACTCTCACTGGGGTACGGGTTCCACACACACTGACTCTCACTGGGGTACGGGTTCCACACACACTGACTCTAACTGGGGTACGGGTTCCACACACACTGACTCTCACTGGGGTACTGTTCCACATACACTGACTCTCACTGGGGTACGGGTTCCACACACACTGATTCTCACTGGGGTACGGGTTCCACACACACTGACTCTCACTGTGGTACGGGTTCCGCACACACTGACTCTCTCTGGGGTACGTGTTTGACACACACTGACTCTCACTGGGGTACGGGTTCCACACACACTGACTCTCACTGTGGTACGGGTTCCCCACACACTGACTCACTGGGGTACGGGTTCCACACACACTGACTCTCACTGGGGTACTGTTCCACACACATTGACTCTCACTGGGGTACGGGTGCCACACACACTGACTCTCAGTGGGGTACGGGTTCCACACACACTGACTCTCACTGGGGTACTGTTCCACACACACTGTCTCTCACTGGGGTAAGGGTCCCACACAAATTGACTGTCACTGGTGTATGGGTTCCACACACACTGTCTCTCACTGGGGTACGGGTTCCACACACACTGACTCTCACTGTGGTACTGGTTCCACACACACTGACTCTCACTGGGGTACTGTTCCACACGAATTGACTGTCACTGGGGTACTGGTTCCACACTGGCTCTCACTGTGGTAAGGGTCCCACACAAAATGACTCTCTCTGGGGTACGGATTCCACACACACTGACTCTCACTGGGGTACGGGTGCCACACACACTGACTCTCATTGGGGAACGGGTTCCACACACACTGACTCTAGCTGGGGTCCTGTTCCACACACATTGACTCTCATTGGGGTACTGGTTCCACACACACAGGCTCTCACTGGGGTATAAGATCCACACACACTGACTCTCACTGGGGTACGGGTTCCACACACACTGACTCTCACTGGGGTACGGGTTCCACACACACTGACTCTCACTGGGGTACGGTTCCACACACACTGACTCTCACTGGGGTACGGGTTCAAGACACACTGCCTCTCACTGGGGTACGGTTCCACACACACTGACTCGCACTGGGGTACGCGTTCCACACACACTGACCCTCACTGGGGTACGGGTTCCACACACACTGACTCTCATTGGGGTATGGGTTCCACACTCACTGACTCTCTCTGGGGTACGTGTTACACCCACATTGACTCTCACTGGTGTACGGGTTCCACACACACATATTCTCACTGGGGTACGGGTTCCACACAGACTGACTCTCACTGGGGTATGGTTTCCACACACACTGACTCTCACTGTGGTACTGGTTCCACACACACTGACTCTCACTGGGGTACTGTTCCACACGCATTGACTCTCACTGGGGGACGGGTTCCACACACACTGACTCTCACTGGGGTACGGATTCCACACACACTGACTCTCACTGGGGTACGGGTTCCACACACACTGACCCTCACTGGGGGACGGGTTCCACACACGCTGACTCTCACTGTGGTATGGGTTCCACACACACTGACTCTCACTGGGGTATGGGTTCCACACACACTGACTCTCACTAGGGTACTGGTTCCACACTGGCACTCACTGGGGTAAGGGTCCAACACACAATGACTCTCTCTGGGGTACGGATCCCACACACACTGACTCTCACTGGGGTATGGGTTCCACACACACTGACCCTCACTGGGGGACGGGTTCCACACACGCTGACTCTCACTGGGGTATGGGTTCCACACACACTGACTCTCACTGGGGTATGGGTTCCACACACACTGACTCTCACTGGGGTACTGGTTCCACACTGGCACTCACTGGGGTAAGGGTCCAACACACAATGACTCTCTCTGGGGTACGGAGCGCAGACACACTGACTCTCACTGGGGTATGGGTTCCACACACACTGACTCTCACTGGGGTACGGGTTCCACACACACTGACTCTCACTGGGGTACGGGTTCCACACACACTGACCCTCACTGGGGTACTGGTTCCACACACACTGACTCTCATTGGGGTATTGGTTCCACACTCACTGACAATCTCTGGGGTATGTGTTCCACCCACATTGACTCTCACTGTAGTTGTGGTTCCACACACACTGACTCTCACTGGTGTATGGGTTCCACACACACTGACTCTAACTAGGGTCCTGTTCCACACACATTGACTCTCATTGGGCTACTGGTTCCACGCACACAGGCTCTCACTGGGGTATAAGATCCACACACACTGACTCTCACTGGGGTACGGGTTCCACACACACCGACTCTCACTGGGGTACGGGTGCCACACACACTGACTCTCATTGGGGTACGGGTTCCACACACACTGACTCTCACTGGGGTACGGTTCCACACACACTGACTCTCACTGGGGTACGGATTCCACACACTCTGACTCTCACTGGGGTATGGGTTCCACACACACTGACCCTCACTGGGGTACGGGTTCCACACACACTGACTCTCATTGGGGTATGGGTTCCACACTCACTGACTCTCTCTGGGGTACGTGTTACACCCACATTGACTCTCACTGGTGTACGGGTTCCACACACACATATTCTCACTGGGGTACGGGTTCCACACAGACTGACTCTCACTGTGGTACTGGTTCCACACACACTGACTCTCACTGGGGTACTGTTCCACACGCATTGACTCTCACTGGGGGACGGGTTCCACACACACTGACTCTCACTGGGGTACGGGTTCCACACACACTGACTCTCACTGTAGTCCTGGTTCCACAAACACTGACTCTCTCTGGGGTACGTGTTCCACCCACACTGAGTATCACTGGGGTACAGGTTCCACACACACACTGACTCTCACTGGGGTACGGGTTCCACACACGCTGACTCTCACTGGGGTACGGGTTCCACACACACTGACTCTCATTGGGGTACGGGTTGCACACACATTGATTCTTACTTGTGTACGGTCTCCACACACACTGACTCTCACTGGTGTATGGGTTCCACACACACTGACTCTTACTGGGGTACAGGTTCCACACACACTGACTCTCACTGGGGTACTGTTCCACACGCATTGACTCTCACTGGGGTGCTGGTTCCACACTGGCTCTCACTGGGGTACGGGTTCCACACACTGACTCTCACTGTGGTACGGGTTCCACACACACTGACTCTCACTGGGATCCGGGTTCCACACACACTGACCCTCACTGGGGTACGGGTTCCACATACACTGGCTCTTTCTGGGGTACGTGTTCCACCCACACTGACTCTCACTGGGGTATGGGTTCCACACACACTGGCTCTCTCTGGGGTACGTGTTCCACCCACACTGACTCTCACTATGGTACTGGTCCCACACACACTGACTCTCACTGGGGTACGGGTTCCACACACACTGACTCTCACTGGGGTACGTGTTCCACCCACACTGAGTTTCACTGGGGTACAGGTTCCACACACACACTGACTCTCTCTGGGGTACGGGTTCCACACACACTGACGTTCACTGGGGTACGGTTCCACACACACTGACTCGCACTGGGGTACGCGTTCCACACATAGTGACTCTCACTGGGGTACGGTTCCACACACACTGACTCTCACTGTGGTACAGATTCCACACACACTGACTGTCACTGGGGTATGGGTTCTACAAACACTGACTGTCACTGGGGTACGGGTGCCACACACACTGACTCACAGTGGGGTACGGGTTCCACACACACTGACTCTCACTGGGGTATGGGTTCCACACACACTGACTCTCACTGGGGTACGGGTTCCACACACACTGACTCTCACTGGGGTACGGGTTCCACACACACTGACTCTCAGTGGGGTACGGGTTCCACACACACTGACTCTCACTGGGGTACTGTTCCACACACACTGTCTCTCACTGGGGTATGGGTCCCACACAAACTGGCTCTCACTGGGGTAAGGGTCCCACACACAATGACTCTCTCTGGGGTACGGATTCCACACACAATGACTCTCACTGGGATACGTGTTCCACCCACACTGACTCTCACTGGGGTACGGATTCCACACACTCTGACTCTCACTGGGGTATGGGTTCCACACACACTGACCCTCACTGGGGTACGGGTTCCACACACACTGACTCTCATTGGGGTATGGGTTCCACACTCACTGACTCTCTCTGGGGTACGTGTTACACCCACATTGACTCTCACTGGTGTACGGGTTCCACACACACATATTCTCACTGGGGTACGGGTTCCACACAGACTGACTCTCACTGGGGTATGGTTTCCACACACACAGACTCTCACTGTGGTACTGGTTCCACACACACTGACTCTCACTGGGGTACTGTTCCACACGCATTGACTCTCACTGGGGGACGGGTTCCACACACACTTACTCTCACTGGGGTACGGATTCCACACACACTGACTCTCACTGGGGTACGGGTTCCACACACACTGACTCTCTCTGTGGTATGGGTTCCACACACACTGACTCTCACTGGGGTACGGGTTCCACACACACTGACTCTCTCTGTGGTATGGGTTCCACACACACTGACTCTCACTGGGGGACGGGTTCCACACACGCTGACTCTCACTGTGGTATGGGTTCCACACACACTGACTCTCACTGGGGTACTGGTTCCACACACACTGACTCTCACTGGGGTATAGGTTCCACACACACTGACTCTAACTGGGATCCTGTTCCACACACATTGACTCTCATTGGGGTACTGGTTCCACACACACAGGCTCTCACTGGGGTATAAGATCCACACACACTGACTCTCACTGGGGTACGGGTGCCACACACACTGACTCTCAATTGGGTACGGGTTCCACACACACTGACTCTCACTGGGGTACAGCTTCCACACACACTGACTGTCACTGGGGTACATGTTCTACACACACTGACTCTCACTGGGGTACGGGTTCCACACACACTGACTCTCACTGGGGTACGGGTTCCACACACACTGACTCTAACTGGGGTACGGGTTCCACACACACTGACTCTCACTGGGGTACTGTTCCACATACACTGACTCTCACTGGGGTACGGGTTCCACACACACTGATTCTCACTGGGGTACGGGTTCCACACACACTGACTCTCACTGTGGTATGGGTTCCGCACACACTGACTCTCTCTGGGGTACGTGTTTGACACACACTGACTCTCACTGGGGTACGGGTTCCACACACACTGACTCTCACTGTGGTACGGGTTCCCCACACACTGACTCACTGGGGTACGGGTTCCACACACACTGACTCTCACTGGGGTACTGTTCCACACACATTGACTCTCACTGGGGTACGGGTGCCACACACACTGACTCTCAGTGGGGTACGGGTTCCACACACACTGACTCTCACTGGGGTACTGTTCCACACACACTGTCTCTCACTGGGGTAAGGGTCCCACACAAATTGACTGTCACTGGTGTATGGGTTCCACACACACTGTCTCTCACTGGGGTACGGGTTCCACACACACTGACTCTCACTGTGGTACTGGTTCCACACACACTGACTCTCACTGGGGTACTGTTCCACACGAATTGACTGTCACTGGGGTACTGGTTCCACACTGGCTCTCACTGTGGTAAGGGTCCCACACAAAATGACTCTCTCTGGGGTACGGATTCCACACACACTGACTCTCACTGGGGTACGGGTGCCACACACACTGACTCTCATTGGGGAACGGGTTCCACACACACTGACTCTAGCTGGGGTCCTGTTCCACACACATTGACTCTCATTGGGGTACTGGTTCCACACACACAGGCTCTCACTGGGGTATGAGATCCACACACACTGACTCTCACTGGGGTACGGGTTCCACACACACTGACTCTCACTGGGGTACGGGTTCCACACACACTGACTCTCACTGGGGTACGGTTCCACACACACTGACTCTCACTGGGGTACGGGTTCAAGACACACTGCCTCTCACTGGGGTACGGTTCCACACACACTGACTCGCACTGGGGTACGCGTTCCACACACACTGACCCTCACTGGGGTACGGGTTCCACACACACTGACTCTCATTGGGGTATGGGTTCCACACTCACTGACTCTCTCTGGGGTACGTGTTACACCCACATTGACTCTCACTGGTGTACGGGTTCCACACACACATATTCTCACTGGGGTACGGGTTCCACACAGACTGACTCTCACTGGGGTATGGTTTCCACACACACTGACTCTCACTGTGGTACTGGTTCCACACACACTGACTCTCACTGGGGGACGGGTTCCACACACGCTGACTCTCACTGGGGTATGGGTTCCACACACACTGACTCTCACTGGGGTATGGGTTCCACACACACTGACTCTCACTGGGGTACTGGTTCCACACTGGCACTCACTGGGTTAAGGGTCCAACACACAATGACTCTCTCTGGGGTACGGAGCGCAGACACACTGACTCTCACTGGGGTATGGGTTCCACACACACTGACTCTCACTGGGGTACGGGTTCCACACACACTGACTCTCACTGGGGTACGGGTTCCACACACACTGACCCTCACTGGGGTACTGGTTCCACACACACTGACTCTCATTGGGGTATTGGTTCCACACTCACTGACAATCTCTGGGGTATGTGTTCCACCCACATTGACTCTCACTGTAGTTGTGGTTCCACACACACTGACTCTCACTGGTGTATGGGTTCCACACACACTGACTCTAACTAGGGTCCTGTTCCACACACATTGACTCTCATTGGGCTACTGGTTCCACGCACACAGGCTCTCACTGGGGTATAAGATCCACACACACTGACTCTCACTGGGGTACGGGTTCCACACACACCGACTCTCACTGGGGTACGGGTGCCACACACACTGACTCTCATTGGGGTACGGGTTCCACACACACTGACTCTCACTGGGGTACGGTTCCACACACACTGACTCTCACTGGGGTACGGATTCCACACACTCTGACTCTCACTGGGGTATGGGTTCCACACACACTGACCCTCACTGGGGTACGGGTTCCACACACACTGACTCTCATTGGGGTATGGGTTCCACACTCACTGACTCTCTCTGGGGTACGTGTTACACCCACATTGACTCTCACTGGTGTACGGGTTCCACACACACATATTCTCACTGGGGTACGGGTTCCACACAGACTGACTCTCACTGTGGTACTGGTTCCACACACCCTGACTCTCACTGGGGTACTGTTCCACACGCATTGACTCTCACTGGGGGACGGGTTCCACACACACTGACTCTCACTGGGGTACGGATTCCACACACACTGACTCTCACTGGGGTACGCGTTCCACACACACTGACTCTCTCTGTGGTATGGGTTCCACACACACTGACTCTCACTGGGGTACGGGTTCCACACACACTGACTCTCTCTGTGGTATGGGTTCCACACACACTGACTCTCACTGGGGGACGGGTTCCACACACGCTGACTCTCACTGTGGTATGGGTTCCACACACACTGACTCTCACTGGGGTACTGGTTCCACACACACTGACTCTCACTGGGGTATAGGTTCCACACACACTGACTCTAACTGGGATCCTGTTCCACACACATTGACTCTCATTGGGGTACTGGTTCCACACACACAGGCTCTCACTGGGGTATAAGATCCACACACACTGACTCTCACTGGGGTACGGGTGCCACACACACTGACTCTCAGTTGGGTACGGGTTCCACACACACTGACTCTCACTGGGGTACAGCTTCCACACAGACTGACAGTCACTGGGGTACGGGTTCCACACACACTGACTCTAACTGGGGTACGGGTTCCACACACACTGACTCTCACTGGGGTACTGTTCCACATACACTGACTCTCACTGGGGTACGGGTTCCACACACACTGATTCTCACTGGGGTACGGGTTCCACACACACTGACTCTCACTGTGGTACGGGTTCCGCACACACTGACTCTCTCTGGGGTACGTGTTTGACACACACTGACTCTCACTGGGGTACGGGTTCCACACACACTGACTCTCACTGTGGTACGGGTTCCCCACACACTGACTCTCACTGGGATCCGGGTTCCACACACACTGACTCTCACTGGGGTACGAGTTCCACACACACTGACTCTCACTGGGGTACTGTTCCACACACATTGACTCTCACTGGGGTACGGGTGCCACACACACTGACTCTCAGTGGGGTACGGGTTCCACACACACTGACTCTCACTGGGGTACTGTTCCACACACACTGTCTCTCACTGGGGTAAGGGTCCCACACAAATTGACTCTCACTGGTGTATGGGTTCCACACACACTGTCTCTCACTGGGGTACGGGTTCCACACACACTGACTCTCACTGTGGTACTGGTTCCACACACACTGACTCTCACTGGGGTACTGTTCCACACGAATTGACTGTCACTGGGGTACTGGTTCCACACTGGCTCTCACTGGGGTAAGGGTCCCACACAAAATGACTCTCTCTGGGGTACGGATTCCACACACACTGACTCTCACTGGGGTACGGGTGCCACACACACTGACTCTAGCTGGGGTCCTGTTCCACACACATTGACTCTCATTGGGGTACTGGTTCCACACACACAGGCTCTCACTGGGGTATAAGATCCACACACACTGACTCTCACTGGGGTACGGGTTCCACACAACACTGACTCTCACTGGGGTACGGGTTCCACACACACTGACTCTCATTGGGGTACGGGTTCCACACAAACTGACTCTCAATGGGGTACGGGTTCCACACACACTGACTCTCACTGGGGTACGGTTCCACACACACTGACTCTCACTGGGGTACGGGTTCAAGACACACTGCCTCTCACTGGGGTACGGTTCCACACATACTGACTCGCACTGGGGTACGCGTTCCACACACACTGACCCTCACTGGGGTACGGGTTCCACACACACTGATTCTCATTGGGTTATGGGTTCCACACTCACTGACCCTCACTGGGGTACGGGTTCCACACAGACTGACTCTCACTGGGGTATGGTTTCCACACACACTGACTCTCACTGTGGTACTGGTTCCACACACATTGACTCTCACTGGGGTACTGTTCCACACGCATTGACTCTCACTGGGGGACGGGTTCCACACACACTGACTCTCACTGGGGTACGGATTCCACACACACTGACTCTCACTGGGGTACGGGTTCCACACACACTGACCCTCACTGGGGGACGGGTTCCACACACGCTGACTCTCACTGTGGTATGGGTTCCACACACACTGACTCTCACTGGGGTATGGGTTCCAAACACACTGACTCTCACTGGGGTACTGGTTCCACACTGGCACTCACTGGGGTAAGGGTCCAACACACAATGACTCTCTCTGGGGTACGGATCCCACACACACTGACTCTCACTGGGGTATGGGTTCCACACACACTGACCCTCACTGGGGGACGGGTTCCACACACGCTGACTCTCACTGGGGTATGGGTTCCACACACACTGACTCTCACTGGGGTATGGGTTCCACACACACTGACTCTCACTGGGGTACTGGTTCCACACTGGCTCTCACTGGGGTAAGGGTCCAACACACAATGACTCTCTCTGGGGTACGGATCCCACACACACTGACTCTCACTGGGGTATGGGTTCCACACACACTGACCCTCACTGGGGGACGGGTTCCACACACGCTGACTCTCACTGGGGTATGGGTTCCACACACACTGACTCTCACTGGGGTATGGGTTCCACACACACTGACTCTCACTGGGGTACTGGTTCCACACTGGCACTCACTGGGGTAAGGGTCCAACACACAATGATTCTCTCTGGGGTACGGAGCGCAGACACACTGACTCTCACTGGGGTATGGGTTCCACACACACTGACTCTCACTGGGGTACGGGTTCCACACACACTGACTCTCACTGGGGTACGGGTTCCACACACACTGACCCTCACTGGGGTACTGGTTCCACACACACTGACTCTCATTGGGGTATTGGTTCCACACTCACTGACAATCTCTGGGGTATGTGTTCCACCCACATTGACTCTCACTGTAGTACTGGTTCCACACACACTGACTCTCACTGGTGTATGGGTTCCACACACACTGACTCTAACTAGGGTCCTGTTCCACACACATTGACTCTCATTGGGCTACTGGTTCCACACACACAGGCTCTCACTGGGGTATAAGATCCACACACACTGACTCTCACTGGGGTACGGGTTCCACACACACCGACTCTCACTGGGGTACGGGTGCCACACACACTGACTCTCATTGGGGTACGGGTTCCACACACACTGACTCTCACTGGGGTACGGTTCCACACACACTGACTCTCACTGGGGTACGGATTCCACACACTCTGACTCTCACTGGGGTATGGGTTCCACACACACTGACCCTCACTGGGGTACGGGTTCCACACACACTGACTCTCATTGGGGTATGGGTTCCACACTCACTGACTCTCTCTGGGGTACGTGTTACACCCACATTGACTCTCACTGGTGTACGGGTTCCACACACACATATTCTCACTGGGGTACGGGTTCCACACAGACTGACTCTCACTGTGGTACTGGTTCCACACACACTGACTCTCACTGGGGTACTGTTCCACACGCATTGACTCTCACTGGGGGACGGGTTCCACACACACTGACTCTCACTGGGGTACGGATTCCACACACACTGACTCTCACTGGGGTACGCGTTCCACACACACTGACTCTCTCTGTGGTATGGGTTCCACACACACTGACTCTCACTGGGGTACGGGTTCCACACACACTGACTCTCTCTGTGGTATGGGTTCCACACACACTGACTCTCACTGGGGGACGGGTTCCACACACGCTGACTCTCACTGTGGTATGGGTTCCACACACACTGACTCTCACTGGGGTACTGGTTCCACACACACTGACTCTCACTGGGGTATAGGTTCCACACACACTGACTCTAACTGGGATCCTGTTCCACACACATTGACTCTCATTGGGGTACTGGTTCCACACACACAGGCTCTCACTGGGGTATAAGATCCACACACACTGACTCTCACTGGGGTACGGGTGCCACACACACTGACTCTCAGTTGGGTACGGGTTCCACACACACTGACTCTCACTGGGGTACAGCTTCCACACACACTGACAGTCACTGGGGTACGGGTTCCACACACACTGACTCTAACTGGGGTACGGGTTCCACACACACTGACTCTCACTGGGGTACTGTTCCACATACACTGACTCTCACTGGGGTACGGGTTCCACACACACTGATTCTCACTGGGGTACGGGTTCCACACACACTGACTCTCACTGTGGTACGGGTTCCGCACACACTGACTCTCTCTGGGATACGTGTTTGACACACACTGACTCTCACTGGGGTACGGGTTCCACACACACTGACTCTCACTGTGGTACGGGTTCCCCACACACTGACTCTCACTGGGATCCGGGTTCCACACACACTGACTCTCACTGGGGTACGGGTTCCACACACACCGACTCTCACTGGGGTACTGTTCCACACACATTGACTCTCACTGGGGTACGGGTGCCACACACACTGACTCTCAGTGGGGTACGGGTTCCACACACACTGACTCTCACTGGGGTAATGTTCCACACACACTGTCTCTCACTGGGGTAAGGGTCCCACACAAATTGACTCTCACTGGTGTATGGGTTCCACACACACTGTCTCTCACTGGGGTACGGGTTCCACACACACTGACTCTCACTGTGGTACTGGTTCCACACACACTGACTCTCACTGGGGTACTGTTCCACACAAATTGACTGTCACTGGGGTACTGGTTCCACACTGGCTCTCACTGGGGTAAGGGTCCCACACAAAATGACTCTCTCTGGGGTACGGATTCCACACACACTGACTCTCACTGGGGTACGGGTGCCACACACACTGACTCTAGCTGGGGTCCTGTTCCACACACATTGACTCTCATTGGGGTACTGGTTCCACACACACAGGCTCTCACTGGGGTATAAGATCCACACACACTGACTCTCACTGGGGTACGGGTTCCACACAACACTGACTCTCACTGGGGTACGGGTTCCACACACACTGACTCTCATTGGGGTACGGGTTCCACACACACTGACTCTCACTGGGGTACGGGTTCCACACACACTGACTCTCACTGGGGTACGGTTCCACACACACTGACTCTCACTGGGGTACGGGTTCAAGACACACTGCCTCTCACTGGGGTACGGTTCCACACACACTGACTCGCACTGGGGTACGCGTTCCACACACACTGACCCTCACTGGGGTACGGGTTCCACACACACTGATTCTCATTGGGGTATGGGTTCCACACTCACTGACTCTCTCTGGGGTACGTGTTACACCCACATTGACTCTCACTGGTGTACGGGTTCCACACACACATATTCTCACTGGGGTACGGGTTCCACACAGACTGACTCTCACTGGGGTATGGTTTCCACACACACTGACTCTCACTGTGGTACTGGTTCCACACACACTGACTCTCACTGGGGTACTGTTCCACACGCATTGACTCTCACTGGGGGACGGGTTCCACACACACTGACTCTCACTGGGGTACGGATTCCACACACACTGACTCTCACTGGGGTACGGGTTCCACACACACTGACCCTCACTGGGGGACGGGTTCCACACACGCTGACTCTCACTGTGGTATGGGTTCCACACACACTGACTCTCACTGGGGTATGGGTTCCACACACACTGACTCTCACTGGGGTACTGGTTCCACACTGGCTCTCACTGGGGTAAGGGACCAACACACAATGACTCTCTCTGGGGTACGGATCCCACACACACTGACTCTCACTGGGGTATGGGTTCCACACACACTGACCCTCACTGGGGGGCGGGTTCCACACACGCTGACTCTCACTGGGGTATGGGTTCCACACACACTGACTCTCACTGGGGTATGGGTTCCACACACACTGACTCTCACTGGGGTACTGGTTCCACACTGGCACTCACTGGGGTAAGGGTCCAACACACAATGACTCTCTCTGGGGTACGGAGCCCAGACACACTGACTCTCACTGGGGTATGGGTTCCACACACACTGACTCTCACTGGGGTACGGGTTCCACACACACTGACTCTCACTGGGGTACGGGTTCCACACACACTGACCCTCACTGGGGTACTGGTTCCACACACACTGACTCTCATTGGGGTATTGGTTCCACACTCACTGACAATCTCTGGGGTATGTGTTCCACCCACATTGACTCTCACTGTAGTACTGGTTCCACACACACTGACTCTCACTGGTGTATGGGTTCCACACACACTGACTCTAACTAGGGTCCTGTTCCACACACATTGACTCTCATTGGGCTACTGGTTCCACACACACAGGCTCTCACTGGGGTATAAGATCCACACACACTGACTCTCACTGGGGTACGGGTTCCACACACACCGACTCTCACTGGGGTACGGGTGCCACACACACTGACTCTCATTGGGGTACGGGTTCCACACACACTGACTCTCACTGGTGCATGGGTTGACACACACTGTCTCTCACTGGGGTACGGGTTCCACACACACTGACTCTCACTGTGGTACTGGTTCCACACACACTGACTCTCACTGGGGTACTGTTCCACACGAATTGACTGTCACTGGGGTACTGGTTCCACACTGGCTCTCACTGGGGTAAGGGTCCCACACAAAATGACTCTCTCTGGGGTACGGATTCCACACACACTGACTCTCACTGGGGTACGGGTGCCACACACACTGACTCTAGCTGGGGTCCTGTTCCACACACATTGACTCTCATTGGGGTACTGGTTCCACACACACAGGCTCTCACTGGGGTATAAGATCCACACACACTGACTCTCACTGGGGTACGGGTTCCACACACACTGACTCTCACTGGGGTACGGTTTCCACACACACTGACTCTCATTGGGGTACGGGTTCCACTCACACTGACTCTCACTGAGGTACGGGTTCCACACACACTGACTCTCACTGGGGTACGGTTCCACACACACTGACTCTCACTGGGGTACGGGTTCAAGACACACTGCCTCTCACTGGGGTACAGTTCCACACACACTGACTCGCACTGGGGTACGCGTTCCACACACACTGACCCTCACTGGGGTACGGGTTCCACACACACTGACTCTCATTGGGGTATGGGTTCCACACTCACTGACTCTCTCTGGGGTACGTGTTACACCCACATTGACTCTCACTGGTGTACGGGTTCCACACACACATATTCTCACTGGGGTACGGGTTCCACACAGACTGACTCTCACTGGGGTATGGTTTCCACACACACTGACTCTCACTGTGGTACTGGTTCCACACACACTGACTCTCACTGGGGTACTGTTCCACATGCATTGACTCTCACTGGGGGACGGGTTCCACACACACTGACTCTCACTGGGGTACGGATTCCACACACACTGACTCTCACTGGGGTACGGGTTCCACACACACTGACCCTCACTGGGGGACGGGTTCCACACACGCTGACTCTCACTGTGGTATGGGTTCCACACACACTGACTCTCACTGGGGTATGGGTTCCACACATACTGACTCTCACTGGGGTACTGGTTCCACACTGGCACTCACTGGGGTAAGGGTCCAACACACAATGACTCTCTCTGGGGTACGGATCCCACACACACTGACTCTCACTGGGGTATGGGTTCCACACACACTGACCCTCACTGGGGGACGGGTTCCACACACGCTGACTCTCACTGGGGTATGGGTTCCACACACACTGACTCTCACTGGGGTATGGGTTCCACACACACTGACTCTCACTGGGGTACTGGTTCCACACTGGCACTCACTGGGGTAAGGGTCCAACACACAATGACTCTCTCTGGGGTACGGAGCCCAGACACACTGACTCTCACTGGGGTATGGGTTCCACACACACTGACTCTCACTGGGGTACGGGTTCCACACACACTGACTCTCACTGGGGTACGGGTTCCACACACACTGACCCTCACTGGGGTACTGGTTCCACACACACTGACTCTCATTGGGGTATTGGTTCCACACTCACTGACAATCTCTGGGGTATGTGTTCCACCCACATTGACTCTCACTGTAGTACTGGTTCCACACACACTGACTCTCACTGGTGTATGGTTTCCACACACACTGACTCTAACTAGGGTCCTGTTCCACACACATTGACTCTCATTGGGCTACTGGTTCCACACACACAGGCACTCACTGGGGTATAAGATCCACACACACTGACTCTCACTGGGGTACGGGTTCCACACACACCGACTCTCACTGGGGTACGGGTGCCACACACACTGACTCTCATTGGGGTACGGGTTCCACACACACTGACTCTCACTGTGGTACGGTTCCACACACACTGACTCTCACTGGGGTACAGGTTCCACACGCACTGACTCTCACTGGGGTACAGATTCCACACACGCACTGACTCTCACTGGGGTACAGCTTCCACACACACTGACTGTCACTGGGGTACATGTTCTACACACACTGACTCTCACTGGGGTACGGGTGCCACACACACTGACTCTCAGTGGGGTACGGGTTCCACACACACTGCCTCTCACTGGGGTACTATTCCTCACACACTGACACTCACTGGGGTACGGGTTCAACACACACTGCCTCTCACTGGGGTACGGGTTCCACACACTCTGACTCTCACTGGGGTACAGCTTCAACACACCCTGACTGTCACTGGGGTACATGTTCTACACACACTGACTCTCACTGGGGTACGGGTTCAACACACACTGACTCTCACTGGGGTACTGGTTCCACACACACTGACTCTAACTGGGGTACGGGTTCCACACACACAGACTCTCACTGGGGTACTGTTCCACATACACTGACTCTAACTGGGGTAAGGGTTCCACACACACTGATTCTCACTGGGGTACGGGTTCCACACACACTGACTCTCACTGGGGTACGTGTTTGACACACACTGACTCTCACTGGGGTACGGGTTCCACACACACTGATTCTCATTGGGGTATGGGTTCCACACTCACTGACTCTCTCTGGGGTACGTGTTACACCCACATTGACTCTCACTGGTGTACGGGTTCCACACACACATATTCTCACTGGGGTACGGGTTCCACACAGACTGACTCTCACTGGGGTATGGTTTCCACACACACTGACTCTCACTGTGGTACTGGTTCCACACACACTGACTCTCACTGGGGTACTGTTCCACACGCATTGACTCTCACTGGGGGACGGGTTCCACACACACTGACTCTCACTGGGGTACGGATTCCACACACACTGACTCTCACTGGGGTACGGGTTCCACACACACTGACCCTCACTGGGGGACGGGTTCCACACACGCTGACTCTCACTGTGGTATGGGTTCCACACACACTGACTCTCACTGGGGTATGGGTTCCACACACACTGACTCTCACTGGGGTACTGGTTCCACACTGGCTCTCACTGGGGTAAGGGACCAACACACAATGACTCTCTCTGGGGTACGGATCCCACACACACTGACTCTCACTGGGGTATGGGTTCCACACACACTGACCCTCACTGGGGGACGGGTTCCACACACGCTGACTCTCACTGGGGTATGGGTTCCACACACACTGACTCTCACTGGGGTATGGGTTCCACACACACTGACTCTCACTGGGGTACTGGTTCCACACTGGCACTCACTGGGGTAAGGGTCCAACACACAATGACTCTCTCTGGGGTACGGAGCCCAGACACACTGACTCTCACTGGGGTATGGGTTCCACACACACTGACTCTCACTGGGGTACGGGTTCCACACACACTGACTCTCACTGGGGTACGGGTTCCACACACACTGACCCTCACTGGGGTACTGGTTCCACACACACTGACTCTCATTGGGGTATTGGTTCCACACTCACTGACAATCTCTGGGGTATGTGTTCCACCCACATTGACTCTCACTGTAGTACTGGTTCCACACACACTGACTCTCACTGGTGTATGGGTTCCACACACACTGACTCTAACTAGGGTCCTGTTCCACACACATTGACTCTCATTGGGCTACTGGTTCCACACACACAGGCTCTCACTGGGGTATAAGATCCACACACACTGACTCTCACTGGGGTACGGGTTCCACACACACCGACTCTCACTGGGGTACGGGTGCCACACACACTGACTCTCATTGGGGTACGGGTTCCACACACACTGACTCTCACTGGTGCATGGGTTCCACACACACTGTCTCTCACTGGGGTACGGGTTCCACACACACTGACTCTCACTGTGGTACTGGTTCCACACACACTGACTCTCACTGGGGTACTGTTCCACACGAATTGACTGTCACTGGGGTACTGGTTCCACACTGGCTCTCACTGGGGTAAGGGTCCCACACAAAATGACTCTCTCTGGGGTACGGATTCCACACACACTGACTCTCACTGGGGTACGGGTGCCACACACACTGACTCTAGCTGGGGTCCTGTTCCACACACATTGACTCTCATTGGGGTACTGGTTCCACACACACAGGCTCTCACTGGGGTATAAGATCCACACACACTGACTCTCACTGGGGTACGGGTTCCACACACACTGACTCTCACTGGGGTACGGTTTCCACACACACTGACTCTCATTGGGGTACGGGTTCCACTCACACTGACTCTCACTGGGGTAGGGGTTCCACACACACTGACTCTCACTGGGGTACGGTTCCACACACACTGACTCTCACTGGGGTACGGGTTCAAGACACACTGCCTCTCACTGGGGTACGGTTCCACACACACTGACTCGCACTGGGGTACGCGTTCCACACACACTGACCCTCACTGGGGTACGGGTTCCACACACACTGACTCTCATTGGGGTATGGGTTCCACACTCACTGACTCTCTCTGGGGTACGTGTTACACCCACATTGACTCTCACTGGTGTACGGGTTCCACACACACATATTCTCACTGGGGTACGGGTTCCACACAGACTGACTCTCACTGGGGTATGGGTTCCACACACACTGACTCTCACTGTGGTACTGGTTCCACACACACTGACTCTCACTGGGGTACTGTTCCACATGCATTGACTCTCACTGGGGGACGGGTTCCACACACACTGACTCTCACTGGGGTACGGATTCCACACACACTGACTCTCACTGGGGTACGGGTTCCACACACACTGACCCTCACTGGGGGACGGGTTCCACACACGCTGACTCTCACTGTGGTATGGGTTCCACACACACTGACTCTCACTGGGGTATGGGTTCCACACATACTGACTCTCACTGGGGTACTGGTTCCACACTGGCACTCACTGGGGTAAGGGTCCAACACACAATGACTCTCTCTGGGGTACGGATCCCACACACACTGACTCTCACTGGGGTATGGGTTCCACACACACTGACCCTCACTGGGGGACGGGTTCCACACACGCTGACTCTCACTGGGGTATGGGTTCCACACACACTGACTCTCACTGGGGTATGGGTTCCACACACACTGACTCTCACTGGGGTACTGGTTCCACACTGGCACTCACTGGGGTAAGGGTCCAACACACAATGACTCTCTCTGGGGTACGGAGCCCAGACACACTGACTCTCACTGGGGTATGGGTTCCACACACACTGACTCTCACTGGGGTACGGGTTCCACACACACTGACTCTCACTGGGGTACGGGTTCCACACACACTGACCCTCACTGGGGTACTGGTTCCACACACACTGACTCTCATTGGGGTATTGGTTCCACACTCACTGACAATCTCTGGGGTATGTGTTCCACCCACATTGACTCTCACTGTAGTACTGGTTCCACACACACTGACTCTCACTGGTGTATGGTTTCCACACACACTGACTCTAACTAGGGTCCTGTTCCACACACATTGACTCTCATTGGGCTACTGGTTCCACACACACAGGCTCTCACTGGGGTATAAGATCCACACACACTGACTCTCACTGGGGTACGGGTTCCACACACACCGACTCTCACTGGGGTACGGGTGCCACACACACTGACTCTCATTGGGGTACGGGTTCCACACACACTGACTCTCACTGGGGTACGGTTCCACACACACTGACTCCCACTGGGGTACAGGTTCCACACGCACTGACTCTCACTGGGGTACAGATTCCACACACACACTGACTCTCACTGGGGTACAGCTTCCACACACACTGACTGTCACTGGGGTACATGTTCTACACACACTGACTCTCACTGGGGTACGGGTGCCACACACACTGACTCTCAGTGGGGTACGGGTTCCACACACACTGCCTCTCACTGGGGTACTATTCCTCACACACTGACACTCACTGGGGTACGGGTTCAACACACACTGCCTCTCACTGGGGTACGGGTTCCACACACTCTGACTCTCACTGGGGTACAGCTTCAACACACCCTGACTGTCACTGGGGTACATGTTCTACACACACTGACTCTCACTGGGGTACGGGTTCAACACACACTGACTCTCACTGGGGTACTGGTTCCACACACACTGACTCTAACTGGGGTATGGGTTCCACACACACAGACTCTCACTGGGGTACTGTTCCACATACACTGACTCTAACTGGGGTACGGGTTCCACACACACTGATTCTCACTGGGGTACGGGTTCCACACACACTGACTCTCACTGGGGTACGTGTTTGACACACACTGACTCTCACTGGGGTACGGGTTCCACACACACTGACTCTCACTGGGGTACGGGTTCCACACACACTGACTCTCACTGGGATCCGGGTTCCACACACACTGACCCTCACTGGGGTACGGGTTCCACACACACTGACTCTCACTGGGATCCGGGTTCCAAACACACTGACCCTCACTGGGGTACAGGTTCCACACACACTGACTCTCACTGGGGTACGGGTTCCACACACACTGATTCTCACTGGGGTACGGGTTCCACACACACTGAACCTCACTGGGTTACGGGTTCCACACACACTGACTCTCACTGGGGAATGGGTTCCACACACTGACTCTCACTGGGGTACGGGTTCCACACACACTGAATCTCACTGTGGTACTGGTTCCAAACACACTGACTCTCACTGGGGTACTGTTCCACACGCATTGACTCTCACTGGGTTACTGGTTCCACACTGGCTCTCACTGGGGTACGGGTTCCACACACACTGACTCTCACTGGGGTACGGGTTCCACCCACATTGACTCTCACTGTGGTACTGGTTCCACACACACTGACTCTCACTGGGGTACTGTTCCACACGCATTGACTCTCACTGGGTTACTGGTTCCACACTGGCTCTCACTGTGGTACTGGTTCCACAAACACTGACTCTCACAGGGGTACAGGTTCCACACACACTGACTCTCACTGGGGTACAGGTTCCACACACACTGACTCTCACTGGGGTATGGGTTCCACACACACTGACCCTCACTGGGGTACGGGTTCCACACACACTGACTCTCACTGGGGTACGGGTTCCACACACACTGACTCTCACTGGGGTATGGGTTCCACACACACTGACTCTCACAGGGGTACAGGTTCCACACACACTGACTCTCACTGGGGTACGGGTTCCACACACACTGACTCTCACTGGGGTACGGGTTCCACACACACTGACCCTCACTGGGGTACGGGTTCCACACACACTGACTCTCACTGGGGTACGGGTTCCACACACACGGACTCTAACTGGGGTATGGGTTCCACACACACTGACTCTCACAGGGGTACAGGTTCCACACACACTGACTCTCACTGGGGTACGGGTTCCACACACACTGACCCTCACTGGGGTACGGGTTCCACACACACTGACTCTCACTGGGGTACGGGTTCCACACACACTGACTCTCACTGGGGTACAGGTTCCACACACACTGACTCTCACTGGGGTATGGGTTCCACACACACTGACCCTCACTGGGGTACGGGTTCCACACACACTGACTCTCACTGAGGTACGGGTTCCACACACACTGACTCTCACTGGGGTACGGGTTCCACACACACTGACTCTCACTGGGGTACAGGTTCCACACACACTGACTCTCACTGGGGTCCGGGTTCCACACACACTGACTCTCACTGGGGTCCGGGTTCCACACACACTGACTCTCACTGGGGTACGGGTTCCACACACACTGACTCTCACAGGGGTACAGGTTCCAAACACACTGACTCTCACTGGGGTCCGGGTTCCACACACACTGACTCTCACTGGGGTCCGGATTCCACACACACTGACTCTCACTGGGGTACGGGTTCCACACACACTGACTCTCTCTGGGGTACGTGTTCCACCCACACTGACTCTCACTGGGGTACGGGTTTCACACACACTGGCTCTCTCTGGGGTACGTGTTCCACCCACACTGACTCTCACTGGGGTACGGGTTCCACACACACTGACACTCACTGGGGTACGGGTTCCACACACACTGCCTTTCACTGGACTACAGGTTCCACACGCACTGACTGTCACTGTCGTACTGCTTCCACAAACACTGACTCTCACGGGGGTACGTGTTCCACACACACTGACTGTCACTGTCGTACTGGTTCCACACACACTGTCCCTCACTGGGGGACATGTTCCACACACACTGACCCTCACTGGGGTATGGGTTCCACACACACTGACTCTCACTGGGGTATGGGTTCCCCACACACTGACTCTCACTGGGGTATGGGTTCCACACACACTGACTTTCACTGGGATATGGGTTCCACAAACACTGACTCTCACTGGGGTACGGGTTCCACACACACTGACTCTCACTGGGGTACAGGTTCCACACACACACTGACTCTCACTGGGGTACGGGTTCCACACTGGCTCTCACTGGTGTAAGTGTCCCACACACACTGACTCTCACTGGGGTACGGATTCCACACACACTGACTTTCACTGGGGTACAGATTCCACACACACACTGACTCTCACTGGGGTACAGCTTCCACACACACTGACTGTCACTGGGGTACATGTTCTACACACACTGACTCTCACTGGGGTACGGGTGCCACACACACTGACTCTCAGTGGGGTACGGGTTCCACACACACTGCCTCTCACTGGGGTACTATTCCTCACACACTGACACTCACTGGGGTACGGGTTCAACACACACTGCCTCTCACTGGGGTACGGGTTCCACACACTCTGACTCTCACTGGGGTACAGCTTCAACACACCCTGACTGTCACTGGGGTACATGTTCTACACACACTGACTCTCACTGGGGTACGGGTTCAACACACACTGACTCTCACTGGGGTACTGGTTCCACACACACTGACTCTCACTGGGGTACGTGTTCCACACACACCGACTCTCACTGGGGTACGGGTGCCACACACACTGACTCTCATTGGGGTACGGGTTCCACACACACTGACTCTCACTGGGGTACGGTTCCACACACACTGACTCCCACTGGGGTACAGGTTCCACACGCACTGACTCTCACTGGGGTACAGATTCCACACACACACTGACTCTCACTGGGGTACAGCTTCCACACACACTGACTGTCACTGGGGTACATGTTCTACACACACTGACTCTCACTGGGGTACGGGTGCCACACACACTGACTCTCAGTGGGGTACGGGTTCCACACACACTGCCTCTCACTGGGGTACTATTCCTCACACACTGACACTCACTGGGGTACGGGTTCAACACACACTGCCTCTCACTGGGGTACGGGTTCCACACACTCTGACTCTCACTGGGGTACAGCTTCAACACACCCTGACTGTCACTGGGGTACATGTTCTACACACACTGACTCTCACTGGGGTACGGGTTCAACACACACTGACTCTCACTGGGGTACTGGTTCCACACACACTGACTCTAACTGGGGTACGGGTTCCACACACACAGACTCTCACTGGGGTTCTGTTCCACATACACTGACTCTAACTGGGGTACGGGTTCCACACACACTGATTCTCACTGGGGTACGGGTTCCACACACACTGACTCTCACTGGGGTACGTGTTTGACACACACTGACTCTCACTGGGGTACGGGTTCCACACACACTGACTCTCACTGGGGTACGGGTTCCACACACACTGACTCTCACTGGGATCCGGGTTCCACACACACTGACCCTCACTGGGGTACGGGTTCCACACACACTGACTCTCACTGGGATCCGGGTTCCACACACACTGACCCTCACTGGGGTACAGGTTCCACACACACTGACTCTCACTGGGGTACGGGTTCCACACACACTGATTCTCACTGGGGTACGGGTTCCACACACACTGAACCTCACTGGGTTACGGGTTCCACACACACTGACTCTCACTGGGGAATGGGTTCCACACACTGACTCTCACTGGGGTACGGGTTCCACACACACTGAATCTCACTGTGGTACTGGTTCCAAACACACTGACTCTCACTGGGGTACTGTTCCACACGCATTGACTCTCACTGGGTTACTGGTTCCACACTGGCTCTCACTGGGGTACGGGTTCCACACACACTGACTCTCACTGGGGTACGGGTTCCACCCACATTGACTCTCACTGTGGTACTGGTTCCACACACACTGACTCTCACTGGGGTACTGTTCCACACGCATTGACTCTCACTGGGTTACTGGTTCCACACTGGCTCTCACTGTGGTACTGGTTCCACAAACACTGACTCTCACAGGGGTACAGGTTCCACACACACTGACTCTCACTGGGGTACAGGTTCCACACACACTGACTCTCACTGGGGTATGGGTTCCACACACACTGACCCTCACTGGGGTACGGGTTCCACACACACTGACTCTCACTGGGGTACGGGTTCCACACACACTGACTCTCACTGGGGTATGGGTTCCACACACACTGACTCTCACAGGGGTACAGGTTCCACACACACTGACTCTCACTGGGGTACGGGTTCCACACACACTGACTCTCACTGGGGTACGGGTTCCACACACACTGACCCTCACTGGGGTACGGGTTCCACACACACTGACTCTCACTGGGGTACGGGTTCCACACACACGGACTCTAACTGGGGTATGGGTTCCACACACACTGACTCTCACAGGGGTACAGGTTCCACACACACTGACTCTCACTGGGGTACGGGTTCCACACACACTGACCCTCACTGGGGTACGGGTTCCACACACACTGACTCTCACTGGGGTACGGGTTCCACACACACTGACTCTCACTGGGGTACAGGTTCCACACACACTGACTCTCACTGGGGTATGGGTTCCACACACACTGACCCTCACTGGGGTACGGGTTCCACACACACTGACTCTCACTGAGGTACGGGTTCCACACACACTGACTCTCACTGGGGTACGGGTTCCACACACACTGACTCTCACTGGGGTACAGGTTCCACACACACTGACTCTCACTGGGGTCCGGGTTCCACACACACTGACTCTCACTGGGGTCCGGGTTCCACACACACTGACTCTCACTGGGGTACGGGTTCCACACACACTGACTCTCACAGGGGTACAGGTTCCAAACACACTGACTCTCACTGGGGTCCGGGTTCCACACACACTGACTCTCACTGGGGTCCGGATTCCACACACACTGACTCTCACTGGGGTACGGGTTCCACACACACTGACTCTCTCTGGGGTACGTGTTCCACCCACACTGACTCTCACTGGGGTACGGGTTTCACACACACTGGCTCTCTCTGGGGTACGTGTTCCACCCACACTGACTCTCACTGGGGTACGGGTTCCACACACACTGACACTCACTGGGGTACGGGTTCCACACACACTGCCTTTCACTGGACTACAGGTTCCACACGCACTGACTGTCACTGTCGTACTGCTTCCACAAACACTGACTCTCACGGGGGTACGTGTTCCACACACACTGACTGTCACTGTCGTACTGGTTCCACACACACTGTCCCTCACTGGGGGACATGTTCCACACACACTGACCCTCACTGGGGTATGGGTTCCACACACACTGACTCTCACTGGGGTATGGGTTCCCCACACACTGACTCTCACTGGGGTATGGGTTCCACACACACTGACTTTCACTGGGATATGGGTTCCACAAACACTGACTCTCACTGGGGTACGGGTTCCACACACACTGACTCTCACTGGGGTACAGGTTCCACACACACACTGACTCTCACTGGGGTACGGGTTCCACACTGGCTCTCACTGGTGTAAGTGTCCCACACACACTGACTCTCACTGGGGTACGGATTCCACACACACTGACTTTCACTGGGGTACAGATTCCACACACACACTGACTCTCACTGGGGTACAGCTTCCACACACACTGACTGTCACTGGGGTACATGTTCTACACACACTGACTCTCACTGGGGTACGGGTGCCACACACACTGACTCTCAGTGGGGTACGGGTTCCACACACACTGCCTCTCACTGGGGTACTATTCCTCACACACTGACACTCACTGGGGTACGGGTTCAACACACACTGCCTCTCACTGGGGTACGGGTTCCACACACTCTGACTCTCACTGGGGTACAGCTTCAACACACCCTGACTGTCACTGGGGTACATGTTCTACACACACTGACTCTCACTGGGGTACGGGTTCAACACACACTGACTCTCACTGGGGTACTGGTTCCACACACACTGACTCTAACTGGGGTACGGGTTCCACACACACAGACTCTCACTGGGGTACTGTTCCACATACACTGACTCTAACTGGGGTACGGGTTCCACACACTCTGATTCTCACTGGGGTACGGGTTCCACACACACTGACTCTCACTGGGGTACGTGTTTGACACACACTGACTCTCACTGGGGTACGGGTTCCACACACACTGACTCTCACTGGGGTACGGGTTCAACACACACTGACTCTCACTGGGATCCGGGTTCCACACACACTGACCCTCACTGGGGTACGGGTTCCACACACACTGACTCTCACTGGGATCCGGGTTCCACACACACTGACCCTCACTGGGGTACAGGTTCCACACACACTGACTCTCACTGGGGTACGGGTTCCACACACACTGATTCTCACTGGGGTACGGGTTCCACACACACTGAACCTCACTGGGTTACGGGTTCCACACACACTGACTCTCACTGGGGAATGGGTTCCACACACTGACTCTCACTGGGGTACGGGTTCCACACACACTGAATCTCACTGTGGTACTGGTTCCAAACACACTGACTCTCACTGGGGTACTGTTCCACACGCATTGACTCTCACTGGGTTACTGGTTCCACACTGGCTCTCACTGGGGTACGGGTTCCACACACACTGACTCTCACTGGGGTACGGGTTCCACCCACATTGACTCTCACTGTGGTACTGGTTCCACACACACTGACTCTCACTGGGGTACTGTTCCACACGCATTGACTCTCACTGGGTTACTGGTTCCACACTGGCTCTCACTGTGGTACTGGTTCCACAAACACTGACTCTCACAGGGGTACAGGTTCCACACACACTGACTCTCACTGGGGTACAGGTTCCACACACACTGACTCTCACTGGGGTATGGGTTCCACACACACTGACCCTCACTGGGGTACGGGTTCCACACACACTGACTCTCACTGGGGTACGGGTTCCACACACACTGACTCTCACTGGGATATGGGTTCCACACACACTGACTCTCACAGGGGTACAGGTTCCACACACACTGACTCTCACTGGGGTACGGGTTCCACACACACTGACTCTCACTGGGGTACGGGTTCCACACACAGTGACCCTCACTGGGGTACGGGTTCCACACACACTGACTCTCACTGGGGTACGGGTTCCACACACACGGACTCTAACTGGGGTATGGGTTCCACACACACTGACTCTCACAGGGGTACAGGTTCCACACACACTGACTCTCACTGGGGTACGGGTTCCACACACACTGACCCTCACTGGGGTACGGGTTCCACACACACTGACTCTCACTGGGGTACGGGTTCCACACACACTGACTCTCACTGGGGTACAGGTTCCACACACACTGACTCTCACTGGGGTATGGGTTCCACACACACTGACCCTCACTGGGGTACGGGTTCCACACACACTGACTCTCACTGAGGTACGGGTTCCACACACACTGACTCTCACTGGGGTACGGGTTCCACACACACTGACTCTCACTGGGGTACAGGTTCCACACACACTGACTCTCACTGGGGTCCGGGTTCCACACACACTGACTCTCACTGGGGTCCGGGTTCCACACACACTGACTCTCACTGGGGTACGGGTTCCACACACACTGACTCTCACAGGGGTACAGGTTCCAAACACACTGACTCTCACTGGGGTCCGGGTTCCACACACACTGACTCTCACTGGGGTCCGGATTCCACACACACTGACTCTCACTGGGGTACGGGTTCCACACACACTGACTCTCTCTGGGGTACGGATTCCACACACCTACTGACTCTCACTGTGGTACTGATTCCACACACACTGACTCTCACTGGGGTCCTGTTCCACACACAATGACTCTCATTGGGGTACGGGTTCCACACACACTGACTCTCACTGGGGTACGGTTCCACACACACTGACTCTCACTGGGGTACGGGTTCCACACGCACTGACTCTCACTGGGGTACAGATTCCACACACACACTGACTCTCACTGGGGTACAGCTTCCACACACACTGACTGTCACTGGGGTACATGTTCTACACACACTGACTCTCACTGGGGTACGGGTGCCACACACACTGACTCTCAGTGGGGTACGGGTTCCACACACACTGACTCTCACTGGGGTACTATTCCACACACACTGACACTCACTGGGGTACGGGTTCAACACACACTGCCTCTCACTGGGGTACTGTTCCACACACATTGACTCTCACTGGGGTACGGGTGCCACACACACTGACTCTCAGTCGGGTACGGGTTCCACACACACTGCCTCTCACTGGGGTACTGTTCCACACACATTGACTCTCACTGGGGTACGGGTGCCACACACACTGACTCTCAGTCGGGTACGGGTTCCACACACACTGACTCTCACTGGGGTACAGCTTCCACACACACTGACTGTCACTGGGGCACTGTTCCACATACACTGACTCTCACTGGGGTACGGGTTCCACACACACTGATTTTCACTGGGGTACGTGTTCCACACACACTGACTCTCACTGTGTTACGGGTTCCGCACACACTGACTCTCTCTGGGGTACGTGTTTGACACACACTGACTCTCACTGGGGTACGGGTTCCACACACACTGACTCTCACTGGGGTACGGGTTCCACACACACTGATTCTCACTGGGGTACGTGTTCCACACACACTGACTCTCACTGTGGTACGGGTTCCGCACACACTGACTCTCTCTGGGGTACGTGTTTCACACACACTGACTCTCACTGGGGTACGGGTTCCATACACACTGACCCTCACTGGGGTACGGGTTCCACACACACTGATTCTCACTGGGATCCGGGTTCCACACACACTGACCCTCACTGGCATACAGGTTCCACACACACTGACTCTCACTGGGGTACGGGTTCCACACTCACTGACTCTCACTGGGGTATGGGTTCCACACAAACTGACTCTCACTGGGGTACGGGTTCCACACACACTGACCCTCACTGGGTTACGGGTTCCACACACACTGACTCTCACTGGGGGATGGGTTCCACACACTGACTCTCACTGGGGTACGGGTTCCACACACACTGAATCTCACTGGGGTACGGGTTCCACACACACTGACTCTCACTGGGGTACGGGTTCACACACACTGACTCTCTCTGGGGTACGTGTTCCACCCACACTGACTCTGACTGGGGTACGGGTTCCACACACACTGGCTCTCTCTGGGGTACGTGTTCCACACACACTGACTCTCACTGGGGTACGGGTTCCACACACACTGACTTTCACTGGACTACAGGTTCCACACGCACTGACTGTCACTGTCGTACTGGTTCCACAAACACTGACTCTCACGGGGGTACGTGTTCCACCCACACTGACTCTCATTGGGGTACGGGTTCCACACACACTGACCCTCACTGGGGGACCGGTTCCACACACACTGACCCTCACTGGGGTATGGGTTCCACACACACTGACTCTCACTGGGGTATGGGTTCCCCACACACTGACTCTCACTGGGGTATGGGTTCCACACACACTGACTTTCACTGGGATATGGGTTCCACAAACACTGACTCTCACTGGGGTACGGGTGCCACACACACTGACTCTCAGTCGGGTACGGGTTCCACACACACTGACTCTCACTGGGGTACAGCTTCCACACACACTGACTGTCACTGGGGTACTGTTCCACATACACTGACTCTCACTGGGGTACGGGTTCCACACACACTGATTCTCACTGGGGTACGTGTTCCACACACACTGACTCTCACTGTGGTACGGGTTCCGCACACACTGACTCTCTCTGGGGTACGTGTTTGACACACACTGACTCTCACTGGGGTACGGGTTCCACACACACTGACTCTCACTGGGGTACGGGTTCCACACACACTGACTCTCACTGGGATCCGGGATCCACACACACTGACCCTCACTGGGGTACGGGTTCCACACATACTGATTCTCACTGGGGTACGGGTTCCACACACACTGACTCTCACTGGGATCCGGGTTCCATACACACTGACCCTCACTGGGGTACGGGTTCCACACACACTGATTCTCACTGGGATCCGGGTTCCACACACACTGACCCTCACTGGCATACAGGTTCCACACACACTGACTCTCACTGGGGTACGGGTTCCACACTCACTGACTCTCACTGGGGTATGGGTTCCACACAAACTGACTCTCACTGGGGTACGGGTTCCACACACACTGACCCTCACTGGGTTACGGGTTCCACACACACTGACTCTCACTGGGGGATGGGTTCCACACACTGACTCTCACTGGGGTACGGGTTCCACACACACTGACTTTCACTGGACTACAGGTTCCACACGCACTGACTGTCACTGTCGTACTGGTTCCACAAACACTGACTCTCACGGGGGTACGTGTTCCACCCACACTGACTGTCACTGTCGTACTGGTTCCACACACACTGACTCTCTCAGGGGTACGAGTTCCACACACAATGACTCTCATTGGGGTACGGGTTCCACACACACTGACCCTCACTGGGAGACAGGTTCCACACACACTGACCCTCACTGGGGTATGGGTTCCACACACACTGACTCTCACTGGGGTATGGGTTCCCCACACACTGACTCTCACTGGGGTATGGGTTCCACACACACTGACTCTCACTGGGGTACGGGTTCCACACACACTGACTCTCACTGGGGTACAGGTTCCACACACACTGACTCTCACTGGGGTACATGTTCCACACTGGCCCTCACTGGTGTAAGGGTCCCACACACACTGACTCTCACTGGGGTACGGATTCCACACACACTGACTTTCACTGGGGTATGGGTTCCACACACACTGACTCTCACTGGGGTACGGGTTCCACACTGGCTCTCACTGGTGTAAGGGTCCCACACACAAGGACTCTCTCTGGGGTACGGATCCCACACACACTGACCCTCACTGGGGTACGGGTTCCACACTCACTGACACTCTCTGGGGTATGTGTTCCACCCACATTGACTCTCACTGTGGTACTGGTTCCACTAACACTGACTCTCACAGGGGTACAGGTTCCACACACACTGACTCTCACTGGGGTACAGGTTCCACACACATTGACTCTCACTGGGGTACGGGTTCCACACACACTGACTCTCAGTCGGGTACGGGTTCCACACACACTGCCTCTCACTGGGGTACTGTTCCACACACATTGCCTCTCACTGGGGTACGGGTGCCACACACACTGACTCTCAGTCGGGTACGGGTTCCACACACACTGACTCTCACTTGGGTACAGCTTCCACACACACTGACTGTCACTGGGGTACTGTTCCACATACACTGACTCTCACTGGGGTACGGGTTCCACACACACTGATTCTCACTGGGGTACGTGTTCAACACACACTGACTCTCACTGTGGTACGGGTTCCGCACACACTGACTCTCTCTGGGGTACGTGTTTGACACACACTGACTCTCACTGGGGTACGGGTTCCACACACACTGACTCTCATAGGGGTACGGGTTCCACACACACTGACTCTCACTGGGATCCGGGTTCCATACACACTGACCCTCACAGGGGTACGGGTTCCACACACACTGATTCTCACTGGGATCCGGGTTCCACACACACTGACCCTCACTGGCATACAGGTTCCACACACACTGACTCTCACTGGGGTACGGGTTCCACACTCAGTGACTATCACTGGGGTATGGGTTCCACACAAACTGACTCTCACTGGGGTACGGGTTCCACACACACTGACCCTCACTGGGTTACGGGTTCCACACACACTGACTCTCACTGGGGGATGGGTTCCACACACTGACTCTCACTGGGGTACGGGTTCCACACACACTGAATCTCACTGGGGTACGGGTTCCACACTCACAGACTCCCACTGGGGTACGGGTTCACACACACTGACTCTCTCTGGGGTACGTGTTCCACCCACACTGACTCTGACTGGGGTACGGGTTCCACACACACTGGCTCTCTCTGGGGTACGTGTTCCACCCACACTGACTCTCAATGGGGTACAGGTTCCACACACACTGACTCTCACTGGAGTACGGGTTCCACACACACTGACTTTCACTGGACTACAGGTACCACACGCACTGACTGTCACTGTCGTACTGGTTCCACAAACACTGACTCTCACGGGGGTACGTGTTCCACCCACACTGACTGTCACTGTCGTACTGGTTCCACACACACTGACTCTCTCAAGGGTTCGAGTTCCACACACAATGACTCTCATTGGGGTACGGGTTCCACACACACTGACCCTCACTGGGGGACAGGTTCCACACACACTGACCCTCACTGGGGTATGGGTTCCACACACACTGACTCTCACTGGGGTATGGGTTCCCCACACACTGACTCTCACTGGGGCATGGGTTCCACACACACTGACTTTCACTGGGATATGGGTTCCACAAACACTGACTCTCACTGGGGTACGGGTTCCACACACACTGACGCTCACTGGGGTACAGGTTCCACACACACTGACTCTCACTGGGGTACGGGTTCCACACTGGCCCTCACTGGTGTAAGGGTCCCACACACACTGACTCTCACTGGGGTACGGATTCCACACACACTGACTTTCACTGGGGTATGGGTTCCACACACACTGACTCTCACTGGGGTACGGGTTCCACACTGGCTCTCACTGGTGTAAGGGTCCCACACACAAGGACTCTCTCTGGGGTACGGATCCCACACACACTGACCCTCACTGGGGTACTGGTTCCACACTCACTGACACTCTCTGGGGTATGTGTTCCACCCACATTGACTCTCACTGTGGTACTGGTTCCACTAACACTGACTCTCACAGGGGTACAGGTTCCACACACACTGACTCTCACTGGGGTACAGGTTCCACACACACTGACTCTCACTGGGGTACGGGTTCCACACACACTGACTCTCACTGGGGTACTGTTCCACACGCATTGACTCTCACTGGGGTGCTGGTTCCACACTGGCTCTCACTGGTGTAAGGGTCCCACACACACTGACTCTCACTGGGGTACGGATTCCACACACACTGACTTTCACTGGGGTATGGGTTCCACACACACTGACTCTCACTGGGGTACGGATTCCACACACAGTGACTCTCACTGGTGTACGGGTTTCACACACACTGACCTTCACTGGGGTACTAGTTCCACACACACTGACTCTCATTGGGGTATGGGTTCCACACTCACTGACACTCTCTGGGGAATGTGTTCCACCCACATGGACTCTCACTGTGGTACTGGTTCCACACACACTGACTCTCACTGGGGTACGGATTCCACACAGCTACTGACTCTCACTGTGGTACTGGTTCCACACACACTGACTCTCACTGGGGTCCTGTTCCACACACAATGACTCTCACTGGGGTACGGGTTCCACACGCACTGACTCTCACTGGGGTACAGATTCCACACACACACTGACTCTCACTGGGGTACAGCTTCCACACACACTGACTGTCACTGGGGTACATGTTCTACACACACTGACTCTCACTGGGGTACGGGTGCCACACACACTGACTCTCAGTGGGGTACGGGTTCCACACACACTGACTCTCACTGGGGTACGGGTTCAACACACACTGCCTCTCACTGGGGTACTGTTCCACACACATTGACTCTCACTGGGGTACGGGTGCCACACACACTGACTCTCAGTCGGGTACGGGTTCCACACACACTGCCTCTCACTGGGGTACTGTTCCACACACATTCACTCTCACTGGGGATACGGGTGCCACACACACTGACTCTCAGTCGGGTACGGGTTCCACACACACTGACTCTCACTGGGGTACGGGTTCCACACACACTGACTCTCACTGGGGTACGGATTCCACACACACTGACTCTCACTGGGGTATGGGTTCCACACACACTGACTCTCACTGGGGTACGGATTCCACACACAGTGACTCTCACTGGTGTACGGGTTTCACACACACTGACCTTCACTGGGGTACTAGTTCCACACACACTGACTCTCATTGGGGTATGGGTTCCACACTCACTGACACTCTCTGGCGAATGTGTTCCACCCACATGGACTCTCACTGTGGTACTGGTTCCACACACACTGACTCTCACTGGGGTACGGATTCCACACACCTACTGACTCTCACTGTGGTACTGGTTCCACACACACTGACTCTCACTGGGGTCCTGTTCCACACACAATGACTCTCATTGGGGTACGGGTTCCACACACACTGACTCTCACTGGGGTACGGTTCCACACACACTGACTCTCACTGGGGTACAGATTCCACACACACACTGACTCTCACTGGGGTACAGCTTCCACACACACTGACTGTCACTGGGGTACTGTTCCACACACATTGACTCTCACTGGGGTACGGGTGCCACACGCACTGACTCTCAGTCGGGTACGGGTTCCACACACACTGCCTCTCACTGGGGTACTGTTCCACACACATTGACTCTCACTGGGGTACGGGTGCCACACGCACTGACTCTCAGTCGGGTACGGGTTCCACACACACTGCCTCTCACTGGGGTACTGTTCCACACACATTGACTCTCACTGGGGTACGGGTTCCACACACACTGCCTCTCACTGGGGTACTGTTCCACACACATTCACTCTCACTGGGGTACGGGTGCCACACACACTGACTCTCAGTCGGGTACGGGTTCCACACACACTGACTCTCACTGGGGTACGGGTTCCACACACACTGACTCTCACTGGGGTACGGATTCCACACACACTGACTCTCACTGGGGTATGGGTTCCACACACACTGACTCTCACTGGGGTACGGATTCCACACACAGTGACTCTCACTGGTGTACGGGTTTCACACACACTGACCTTCACTGGGGTACTAGTTCCACACACACTGACTCTCATTGGGGTATGGGTTCCACACTCACTGACACTCTCTGGCGAATGTGTTCCACCCACATGGACTCTCACTGTGGTACTGGTTCCACACACACTGACTCTCACTGGGGTACGGATTCCACACACCTACTGACTCTCACTGTGGTACTGGTTCCACACACACTGACTCTCACTGGGGTCCTGTTCCACACACAATGACTCTCATTGGGGTACGGGTTCCACACACACTGACTCTCACTGGGGTACGGTTCCACACACACTGACTCTCACTGGGGTACAGATTCCACACACACACTGACTCTCACTGGGGTACAGCTTCCACACACACTGACTGTCACTGGGGTACTGTTCCACACACATTGACTCTCACTGGGGTACGGGTGCCACACGCACTGACTCTCAGTCGGGTACGGGTTCCACACACACTGCCTCTCACTGGGGTACTGTTCCACACACATTGACTCTCACTGGGGTACGGGTGCCACACGCACTGACTCTCAGTCGGGTACGGGTTCCACACACACTGCCTCTCACTGGGGTACTGTTCCACACACATTGACTCTCACTGGGGTACGGGTGCCACAGACACTGACTCTCAGTCGGGTACGGGTTCCACACACACTGACTCTCACTGGGGTACAGCTTCCACACACACTGACTGTCACTGGGGTACTGTTCCACATACACTGACTCTCACTGGGGTACGGGTTCCACACACACTGATTCTCACTGGGGTACGTGTTCCACACACACTGACTCTCACTGTGGTACGGGTTCCGCACACACTGACTCTCTCTGGGGTACGTGTTTGACACACACTGACTCTCACTGGGGTACGGGTTCCACACACACTGACTCTCACTGGGGTACAGGTTCCACCCACATTGACTCTCACTGTGGTACTGGTTCCACACACACTGACTCTCACTGGGGTACTGTTCCACACGCATTGACTCTCACTGGGTTACTGGTTCCACACTGGCTCTCACTGTGGTACTGGTTCCACAAACACTGACTCTCACAGGGGTACAGGTTCCACACACACTGACTCTCACTGGGGTACAGGTTCCACACACACTGACTCTCACTGGGGTATGGGTTCCACACACACTGACCCTCACTGGGGTACGGGTTCCACACACACTGACTCTCACTGGGGTACGGGTTCCACACACACTGACTCTCACTGGGGTATGGGTTCCACACACACTGACTCTCACAGGGGTACAGGTTCCACACACACTGACTCTCACTGGGGTACGGGTTCCACACACACGGACTCTAACTGGGGTATGGGTTCCACACACACTGACTCTCACAGGGGTACAGGTTCCACACACACTGACTCTCACTGGGGTACGGGTTCCACACACACTGACCCTCACTGGGGTACGGGTTCCACACACACTGACTCTCACTGTGGTACGGGTTCCACACACACTGACTCTCACTGGGGTACAGGTTCCACACACACTGACTCTCACTGGGGTATGGGTTCCACACACACTGACCCTCACTGGGGTACGGGTTCCACACACACTGACTCTCACTGAGGTACGGGTTCCACACACACTGACTCTCACTGGGGTACGGGTTCCACACACACTGACTCTCACTGGGGTACAGGTTCCACACACACTGACTCTCACTGGGGTCCGGGTTCCACACACACTGACTCTCACTGGGGTCCGGGTTCCACACACACTGACTCTCACTGGGGTACGGGTTCCACACACACTGACTCTCACAGGGGTACAGGTTCCAAACACACTGACTCTCACTGGGGTCCGGGTTCCACACACACTGACTCTCACTGGGGTCCGGATTCCACACACACTGACTCTCACTGGGGTACGGGTTCCACACACACTGACTCTCTCTGGGGTACGTGTTCCACCCACACTGACTCTCACTGGGGTACGGGTTCCACACACACTGGCTCTCTCTGGGGTACGTGTTCCACCCACACTGACTCTCACTGGGGTACGGGTTCCACACACACTGACTCTCACTGGGGTACGGGTTCCACACACACTGACTGTCACTGTCGTACTGCTTCCACAAACACTGACTCTCACGGGGGTACGTGTTCCACCCACACTGACTGTCACTGTCGTACTGGTTCCACACACACTGTCCCTCACTGGGGGACATGTTCCACACACACTGACCCTCACTGGGGTATGGGTTCCACACACACTGACTCTCACTGGGGTATGGGTTCCCCACACACTGACTCTCACTGGGGTATGGGTTCCACACACACTGACTTTCACTGGGATATGGGTTCCACAAACACTGACTCTCACTGGGGTACGGGTTCCACACACACTGACTCTCACTGGGGTACAGGTTCCACACACACACTGACTCTCACTGGGGTACGGGTTCCACACTGGCTCTCACTGGTGTAAGTGTCCCACACACACTGACTCTCACTGGGGTACGGATTCCACACACACTGACTTTCACTGGGGTATGGGTTCCACACACACTGACTCTCACTGGGGTACGGGTTCCACACTGGCTCTCACTGGTGTAAGGGTCCCACACACAAGGACTCTCTCTGGGGTACGGATCCCACACACACTGACCCTCACTGGGGTACTGGTTCCACACTCACTGACACTCTCTGGGGTATGTGTTCCACCCACATTGACTCTCACTGTGGTACTGGTTCCACTAACACTGACTCTCACAGGGGTACAGGTTCCACACACACTGACTCTCACTGGGGTACGGGTTCCACACACACTGACTCTCACTGGGGTACTGTTCCACACGCATTGACTCTCACTGGGGTGCTGGTTCCACACTGGCTCTCACTGGTGTAAGGGTCCCACACACACTGACTCTCACTGGGGTACGGATTCCACACACACTGACTTTCACTGGGGTATGGGTTCCACACACACTGACTCTCACTGGGGTACGGATTCCACACACAGTGACTCTCACTGGTGTACGGGTTTCACTCACACTGACCTTCACTGGGGTACTGGTTCCACACACACTGACTCTCATTGGGGTATGGGTTACACACTCACTGACACTCTCTGGGGAATGTGTTCCACCCACATGGACTCTCACTGTGGTACTGGTTCCACACACACTGACTCTCACTGGGGTACGGATTCCACACACCTACTGACTCTCACTGTGGTACTGATTCCACACACACTGACTCTCACTGGGGTCCTGTTCCACACACAATGACTCTCATTGGGGTACGGGTTCCACACACACTGACTCTCACTGGGGTACGGTTCCACACACACTGACTCTCACTGGGGTACGGGTTCCACACGCACTGACTCTCACTGGGGTACAGATTCCACACACACACTGACTCTCACTGGGGTACAGCTTCCACACACACTGACTGTCACTGGGGTACATGTTCTACACACACTGACTCTCACTGGGGTACGGGTGCCACACACACTGACTCTCAGTGGGGTACGGGTTCCACACACACTGACTCTCACTGGGGTACTATTCCACACACACTGACACTCACTGGGGTACGGGTTCAACACACACTGCCTCTCACTGGGCTACTGTTCCACACACATTGACTCTCACTGGGGTACGGGTGCCACACACACTGACTCTCAGTCGGGTACGGGTTCCACACACACTGCCTCTCACTGGGGTACTGTTCCACACACATTGACTCTCACTGGGGTACGGGTGCCACACACACTGACTCTCAGTCGGGTACGGGTTCCACACACACTGACTCTCACTGGGGTACAGCTTCCACACACACTGACTGTCACTGGGGCACTGTTCCACATACACTGACTCTCACTGGGGTACGGGTTCCACACACACTGATTTTCACTGGGGTATGGGTTCCACACACACTGACTCTCACTGTGGTACGGGTTCCGCACACACTGACTCTCTCTGGGGTACGTGTTTGACACACACTGACTCTCACTGGGGTACGGGTTCCACACACACTGACTCTCACTGGGGTACGGGTTCCACACACACTGATTCTCACTGGGGTACGTGTTCCACACACACTGACTCTCACTGTGGTACGGGTTCCGCACACACTGACTCTCTCTGGGGTACGTGTTTCACACACACTGACTCTCACTGGGGTACGGGTTCCATACACACTGACCCTCACTGGGGTACGGGTTCCACACACACTGATTCTCACTGGGATCCGGGTTCCACACACACTGACCCTCACTGGCATACAGGTTCCACACACACTGACTCTCACTGGGGTACGGGTTCCACACTCACTGACTCTCACTGGGGTACGGGTTCCACACAAACTGACTCTCACTGGGGTACGGGTTCCACACACACTGACCCTCACTGGGTTACGGGTTCCACACACACTGACTCTCACTGGGGGATGGGTTCCACACACTGACTCTCACTGGGGTACGGGTTCCACACACACTGAATCTCACTGGGGTACGGGTTCCACACACACAGACTCCCACTGGGGTACGGGTTCACACACACTGACTCTCTCTGGGGTACGTGTTCCACCCACACTGACTCTGACTGGGGTACGGGTTCCACACACACTGGCTCTCTCTGGGGTACGTGTTCCACCCACACTGACTCTCACTGGGGTACGGGTTCCACACACACTGACTTTCACTGGACTACAGGTTCCACACGCACTGACTGTCACTGTCGTACTGGTTCCACAAACACTGACTCTCACGGGGGTACGTGTTCCACCCACACTGACTGTCACTGTCGTACTGGTTCCACACACACTGACTCTCTCAGGGGTACGTGTTCCACACACAATGACTCTCATTGGGGTACAGGTTCCACACACACTGACCCTCACTGGGGGACAGGTTCCACACACACTGACCCTCACTGGGGTATGGGTTCCACACACACTGACTCTCACTGGGGTATGGGTTCCCCACACACTGACTCTCACTGGGGTATGGGTTCCACACACACTGACTTTCACTGGGATATGGGTTCCACAAACACTGACTCTCACTGGGGTACGGGTGCCACACACACTGACTCTCAGTCGGGTACGGGTTCCACACACACTGACTCTCACTGGGGTACAGCTTCCACACACACTGACTGTCACTGGGGTACTGTTCCACATACACTGACTCTCACTGGGGTACGGGTTCCACACACACTGATTCTCACTGGGGTACGTGTTCCACGCACACTGACTCTCACTGTGGTACGGGTTCCGCACACACTGACTCTCTCTGGGGTACGTGTTTGACACACACTGACTCTCACTGGGGTACGGGTTCCACACACACTGACTCTCACTGGGGTACGGGTTCCACACACACTGACTCTCACTGGGATCCGGGTTCCACACACACTGACCCTCACTGGGGTACGGGTTCCACACATACTGATTCTCACTGGGGTACGGGTTCCACACACACTGACTCTCACTGGGATCCGGGTTCCATACACACTGACCCTCACTGGGGTACGGGTTCCACACACACTGATTCTCACTGGGATCCGGGTTCCACACACACTGACCCTCACTGGCATACAGGTTCCACACACACTGACTCTCACTGGGGTACGGGTTCCACACTCACTGACTCTCACTGGGGTATGGGTTCCACACAAACTGACTCTCACTGGGGTACGGGTTCCACACACACTGACCCTCACTGGGTTACGGGTTCCACACACACTGACTCTCACTGGGGGATGGGTTCCACATACTGACTCTCACTGGGGTACGGGTTCCACACACACTGACTTTCACTGGACTACAGGTTCCACACGCACTGACTGTCACTGTCGTACTGGTTCCACAAACACTGACTCTCACGGGGGTACGTGTTCCACCCACACTGACTGTCACTGTCGTACTGGTTCCACACACACTGACTCTCTCAGGGGTACGAGTTCCACACACAATGACTCTCATTGGGTTACGGGTTCCACACACACTGACCCTCACTGGGGGACAGATTCCACACACACTGACCCTCACTGGGGTACGTGTTCCACACACACTGACTCTCACTGTGGTACGGGTTCCGCACACACTGACTCTCTCTGGGGTACGTGTTTGACACACACTGACTCTCACTGGGGTACGGGTTCCACACACACTGACTCTCACTGGGGTACGGATTCCACACACACTGACTCTCACTGGGATCCGGGTTCCACACACACTGACCCTCACTGAGGTACGGGTTCCACACATACTGATTCTCACTGGGGTACGGGTTCCACACACACTGACTCTCACTGGGATCCGGGTTCCATACACACTGACCCTCACTGGGGTACGGGTTCCACACACACTGATTCTCACTGGGATCCGGGTTCCACACACACTGACCCTCACTGGCATACAGGTTCCACACACACTGACTCTCACTGGGGTACGGGTTCCACACTCACTGACTCTCACTGGGGTATGGGTTCCACACAAACTGACTCTCACTGGGGTACGGGTTCCACACACACTGACTCTCACTGGGGTACGGGTTCCACACACACTGACTTTCACTGGACTACAGGTTCCACACGCACTGACTGTCACTGTCGTACTGGTTCCACAAACACTGACTCTCACGGGGGTACGTGTTCCACCCACACTGACTGTCACTGTCGTACTGGTTCCACACACACTGACTCTCTCAGGGGTACGAGTTCCACACACAATGACTCTCATTGGGGTACGGGTTCCACACACACTGACCCTCACTGGGGGACAGGTTCCACACACACTGACCCTCACTGGGGTATGGGTTCCACACACACTGACTCTCACTGGGGTATGGGTTCCCCACACACTGACTCTCACTGGGGTATGGGTTCCACACACACTGACTTTCACTGGGATAGGGGTTCCACAAACACTGACTCTCACTGGGGTACGGGTTCCACACACACTGACTCTCACTGGGGTACAGGTTCCACACACACTGACTCTCACTGGGGTACGGGTTCCACACTGGCCCTCACTGGTGTAAGGGTCCCACACACACTGACTCTCACTGGGGTACGGATTCCACACACACTGACTTTCACTGGGGTATGGGTTCCACACACACTGACTCTCACTGGGGTACGGGTTCCACACTGGCTCTCACTGGTGTAAGGGTCCCACACACAAGGACTCTCTCTGGGGTACGGATCCCACACACACTGACCCTCACTGGGGTACTGGTTCCACACTCACTGACACTCTCTGGGGTATGTGTTCCACCCACATTGACTCTCACTGTGGTACTGGTTCCACTAACACTGACTCTCACAGGGGTAAAGGTTCCACACACACTGACTCTCACTGGGGTACAGGTTCCACACACACTGACTCTCACTGGGGTACGGGTTCCACACACACTGACTCTCAGTCGGGTACGGGTTCCACACACACTGCCTCTCACTGGGGTACTGTTCCACACACATTGCCTCTCACTGGGGTACGGGTGCCACACACACTGACTCTCAGTCGGGTACGGGTTCCACACACACTGACTCTCACTTGGGTACAGCTTCCACACACACTGACTGTCACTGGGGTACTGTTCCACATACACTGACTCTCACTGGGGTACGGGTTCCACACACACTGATTCTCACTGGGGTACGTGTTCAACACACACTGACTCTCACTGTGGTACGGGTTCCGCACACACTGACTCTCTCTGGGGTACGTGTTTGACACACACTGACTCTCACTGGGGTACGGGTTCCACACACACTGACTCTCACTGGGGTACGGGTTCCACACACACTGACTCTCACTGGGATCCGGGTTCCATACACACTGACCCTCACTGGGGTACGGGTTCCACACACACTGATTCTCACTGGGATCCGGGTTCCACAAACACTGACCCTCACTGGCATACAGGTTCCACACACACTGACTCTCACTGGGGTATGGGTTCCACACACACTGACTCTCACTGGGGTACGGATTCCACACACAGTGACTCTCACTGGTGTACGGGTTTCACACACACTGACCTTCACTGGGGTACTAGTTCCACACACACTGACTCTCATTGGGGTATGGGTTCCACACTCACTGACACTCTCTGGCGAATGTGTTCCACCCACATGGACTCTCACTGTGGTACTGGTTCCACACACACTGACTCTCACTGGGGTACGGATTCCACACACCTATTGACTCTCACTGTGGTACTGGTTCCACACACACTGACTCTCACTGGGGTCCTGTTCCACACACAATGACTCTCATTGGGGTACGGGTTCCACACACACTGACTCTCACTGGGGTACGGTTCCACACACACTGACTCTCACTGGGGTACGGGTTCCACACGCACTGACTCTCACTGGGGTACAGATTCCACACACACACTGACTCTCACTGGGGTACAGCTTCCACACACACTGACTGTCACTGGGGTACATGTTCTACACACACTGACTCTCACTGGGGTACGGGTGCCACACACACTGACTCTCAGTGGGGTACGGGTTCCACACACACTGACTCTCACTGGGGTACTATTCCACACACACTGACACTCACTGGGGTACGGGTTCAACACACACTGCCTCTCACTGGGCTACTGTTCCACACACATTGACTCTCACTGGGGTACGGGTGCCACACACACTGACTCTCAGTCGGGTACGGGTTCCACACACACTGCCTCTCACTGGGGTACTGTTCCACACACATTGACTCTCACTGGGGTACGGGTGCCACACACACTGACTCTCAGTCGGGTACGGGTTCCACACACACTGACTCTCACTGGGGTACAGCTTCCACACACACTGACTGTCACTGGGGCACTGTTCCACATACACTGACTCTCACTGGGGTACGGGTTCCACACACACTGATTTTCACTGGGGTATGGGTTCCACACACACTGACTCTCACTGTGGTACGGGTTCCGCACACACTGACTCTCTCTGGGGTACGTGTTTGACACACACTGACTCTCACTGGGGTACGGGTTCCACACACACTGACTCTCACTGGGGTACGGGTTCCACACACACTGATTCTCACTGGGGTACGTGTTCCACACACACTGACTCTCACTGTGGTACGGGTTCCGCACACACTGACTCTCTCTGGGGTACGTGTTTCACACACACTGACTCTCACTGGGGTACGGGTTCCATACACACTGACCCTCACTGGGGTACGGGTTCCACACACACTGATTCTCACTGGGATCCGGGTTCCACACACACTGACCCTCACTGGCATACAGGTTCCACACACACTGACTCTCACTGGGGTACGGGTTCCACACTCACTGACTCTCACTGGGGTACGGGTTCCACACAAACTGACTCTCACTGGGGTACGGGTTCCACACACACTGACCCTCACTGGGTTACGGGTTCCACACACACTGACTCTCACTGGGGGATGGGTTCCACACACTGACTCTCACTGGGGTACGGGTTCCACACACACTGAATCTCACTGGGGTACGGGTTCCACACACACAGACTCCCACTGGGGTACGGGTTCACACACACTGACTCTCTCTGGGGTACGTGTTCCACCCACACTGACTCTGACTGGGGTACGGGTTCCACACACACTGGCTCTCTCTGGGGTACGTGTTCCACCCACACTGACTCTCACTGGGGTACGGGTTCCACACACACTGACTTTCACTGGACTACAGGTTCCACACGCACTGACTGTCACTGTCGTACTGGTTCCACAAACACTGACTCTCACGGGGGTACGTGTTCCACCCACACTGACTGTCACTGTCGTACTGGTTCCACACACACTGACTCTCTCAGGGGTACGTGTTCCACACACAATGACTCTCATTGGGGTACAGGTTCCACACACACTGACCCTCACTGGGGGACAGGTTCCACACACACTGACCCTCACTGGGGTATGGGTTCCACACACACTGACTCTCACTGGGGTATGGGTTCCCCACACACTGACTCTCACTGGGGTATGGGTTCCACACACACTGACTTTCACTGGGATATGGGTTCCACAAACACTGACTCTCACTGGGGTACGGGTGCCACACACACTGACTCTCAGTCGGGTACGGGTTCCACACACACTGACTCTCACTGGGGTACAGCTTCCACACACACTGACTGTCACTGGGGTACTGTTCCACATACACTGACTCTCACTGGGGTACGGGTTCCACACACACTGATTCTCACTGGGGTACGTGTTCCACGCACACTGACTCTCACTGTGGTACGGGTTCCGCACACACTGACTCTCTCTGGGGTACGTGTTTGACACACACTGACTCTCACTGGGGTACGGGTTCCACACACACTGACTCTCACTGGGGTACGGGTTCCACACACACTGACTCTCACTGGGATCCGGGTTCCACACACACTGACCCTCACTGGGGTACGGGTTCCACACATACTGATTCTCACTGGGGTACGGGTTCCACACACACTGACTCTCACTGGGATCCGGGTTCCATACACACTGACCCTCACTGGGGTACGGGTTCCACACACACTGATTCTCACTGGGATCCGGGTTCCACACACACTGACCCTCACTGGCATACAGGTTCCACACACACTGACTCTCACTGGGGTACGGGTTCCACACTCACTGACTCTCACTGGGGTATGGGTTCCACACAAACTGACTCTCACTGGGGTACGGGTTCCACACACACTGACCCTCACTGGGTTACGGGTTCCACACACACTGACTCTCACTGGGGGATGGGTTCCACATACTGACTCTCACTGGGGTACGGGTTCCACACACACTGACTTTCACTGGACTACAGGTTCCACACGCACTGACTGTCACTGTCGTACTGGTTCCACAAACACTGACTCTCACGGGGGTACGTGTTCCACCCACACTGACTGTCACTGTCGTACTGGTTCCACACACACTGACTCTCTCAGGGGTACGAGTTCCACACACAATGACTCTCATTGGGTTACGGGTTCCACACACACTGACCCTCACTGGGGGACAGATTCCACACACACTGACCCTCACTGGGGTACGTGTTCCACACACACTGACTCTCACTGTGGTACGGGTTCCGCACACACTGACTCTCTCTGGGGTACGTGTTTGACACACACTGACTCTCACTGGGGTACGGGTTCCACACACACTGACTCTCACTGGGGTACGGATTCCACACACACTGACTCTCACTGGGATCCGGGTTCCACACACACTGACCCTCACTGAGGTACGGGTTCCACACATACTGATTCTCACTGGGGTACGGGTTCCACACACACTGACTCTCACTGGGATCCGGGTTCCATACACACTGACCCTCACTGGGGTACGGGTTCCACACACACTGATTCTCACTGGGATCCGGGTTCCACACACACTGACCCTCACTGGCATACAGGTTCCACACACACTGACTCTCACTGGGGTACGGGTTCCACACTCACTGACTCTCACTGGGGTATGGGTTCCACACAAACTGACTCTCACTGGGGTACGGGTTCCACACACACTGACTCTCACTGGGGTACGGGTTCCACACACACTGACTTTCACTGGACTACAGGTTCCACACGCACTGACTGTCACTGTCGTACTGGTTCCACAAACACTGACTCTCACGGGGGTACGTGTTCCACCCACACTGACTGTCACTGTCGTACTGGTTCCACACACACTGACTCTCTCAGGGGTACGAGTTCCACACACAATGACTCTCATTGGGGTACGGGTTCCACACACACTGACCCTCACTGGGGGACAGGTTCCACACACACTGACCCTCACTGGGGTATGGGTTCCACACACACTGACTCTCACTGGGGTATGGGTTCCCCACACACTGACTCTCACTGGGGTATGGGTTCCACACACACTGACTTTCACTGGGATAGGGGTTCCACAAACACTGACTCTCACTGGGGTACGGGTTCCACACACACTGACTCTCACTGGGGTACAGGTTCCACACACACTGACTCTCACTGGGGTACGGGTTCCACACTGGCCCTCACTGGTGTAAGGGTCCCACACACACTGACTCTCACTGGGGTACGGATTCCACACACACTGACTTTCACTGGGGTATGGGTTCCACACACACTGACTCTCACTGGGGTACGGGTTCCACACTGGCTCTCACTGGTGTAAGGGTCCCACACACAAGGACTCTCTCTGGGGTACGGATCCCACACACACTGACCCTCACTGGGGTACTGGTTCCACACTCACTGACACTCTCTGGGGTATGTGTTCCACCCACATTGACTCTCACTGTGGTACTGGTTCCACTAACACTGACTCTCACAGGGGTAAAGGTTCCACACACACTGACTCTCACTGGGGTACAGGTTCCACACACACTGACTCTCACTGGGGTACGGGTTCCACACACACTGACTCTCAGTCGGGTACGGGTTCCACACACACTGCCTCTCACTGGGGTACTGTTCCACACACATTGCCTCTCACTGGGGTACGGGTGCCACACACACTGACTCTCAGTCGGGTACGGGTTCCACACACACTGACTCTCACTTGGGTACAGCTTCCACACACACTGACTGTCACTGGGGTACTGTTCCACATACACTGACTCTCACTGGGGTACGGGTTCCACACACACTGATTCTCACTGGGGTACGTGTTCAACACACACTGACTCTCACTGTGGTACGGGTTCCGCACACACTGACTCTCTCTGGGGTACGTGTTTGACACACACTGACTCTCACTGGGGTACGGGTTCCACACACACTGACTCTCACTGGGGTACGGGTTCCACACACACTGACTCTCACTGGGATCCGGGTTCCATACACACTGACCCTCACTGGGGTACGGGTTCCACACACACTGATTCTCACTGGGATCCGGGTTCCACAAACACTGACCCTCACTGGCATACAGGTTCCACACACACTGACTCTCACTGGGGTATGGGTTCCACACACACTGACTCTCACTGGGGTACGGATTCCACACACAGTGACTCTCACTGGTGTACGGGTTTCACACACACTGACCTTCACTGGGGTACTAGTTCCACACACACTGACTCTCATTGGGGTATGGGTTCCACACTCACTGACACTCTCTGGCGAATGTGTTCCACCCACATGGACTCTCACTGTGGTACTGGTTCCACACACACTGACTCTCACTGGGGTACGGATTCCACACACCTACTGACTCTCACTGTGGTACTGGTTCCACACACACTGACTCTCACTGGGGTCCTGTTCCACACACAATGACTCTCATTGGGGTACGGGTTCCACACACACTGACTCTCACTGGGGTACGGTTCCACACACACTGATTCTCACTGGGGTACAGATTCCACACACACACTGACTCTCACTGGGGTACAGCTTCCACACACACTGACTGTCACTGGGGTACTGTTCCACACACATTGACTCTCACTGGGGTACGGGTGCCACACGCACTGACTCTCAGTCGGGTACGGGTTCCACACACACTGCCTCTCACTGGGGTACTGTTCCACACACATTGACTCTCACTGGGGTACGGGTGCCACACGCACTGACTCTCAGTCGGGTACGGGTTCCACACACACTGCCTCTCACTGGGGTACTGTTCCACACACATTGACTCTCACTGGGGTACGGGTGCCACAGACACTGACTCTCAGTCGGGTACGGGTTCCACACACACTGACTCTCACTGGGGTACAGCTTCCACACACACTGACTGTCACTGGGGTACTGTTCCACATACACTGACTCTCACTGGGGTACGGGTTCCACACACACTGATTCTCACTGGGGTACGTGTTCCACACACACTGACTCTCACTGTGGTACGGGTTCCGCACACACTGACTCTCTCTGGGGTACGTGTTTGACACACACTGACTCTCACTGGGGTACGGGTTCCACACACACTGACTCTCACTGGGGTACAGGTTCCACCCACATTGACTCTCACTGTGGTACTGGTTCCACACACACTGACTCTCACTGGGGTACTGTTCCACACGCATTGACTCTCACTGGGTTACTGGTTCCACACTGGCTCTCACTGTGGTACTGGTTCCACAAACACTGACTCTCACAGGGGTACAGGTTCCACACACACTGACTCTCACTGGGGTACAGGTTCCACACACACTGACTCTCACTGGGGTATGGGTTCCACACACACTGACCCTCACTGGGGTACGGGTTCCACACACACTGACTCTCACTGGGGTACGGGTTCCACACACACTGACTCTCACTGGGGTATGGGTTCCACACACACTGACTCTCACAGGGGTACAGGTTCCACACACACTGACTCTCACTGGGGTACGGGTTCCACACACACGGACTCTAACTGGGGTATGGGTTCCACACACACTGACTCTCACAGGGGTACAGGTTCCACACACACTGACTCTCACTGGGGTACGGGTTCCACACACACTGACCCTCACTGGGGTACGGGTTCCACACACACTGACTCTCACTGTGGTACGGGTTCCACACACACTGACTCTCACTGGGGTACAGGTTCCACACACACTGACTCTCACTGGGGTATGGGTTCCACACACACTGACCCTCACTGGGGTACGGGTTCCACACACACTGACTCTCTCTGGGGTACGTGTTCCACCCACACTGACTCTGACTGGGGTACGGGTTCCACACACACTGGCTCTCTCTGGGGTACGTGTTCCACCCACACTGACTCTCACTGGGGTACGGGTTCCACACACACTGACTTTCACTGGACTACAGGTTCCACACGCACTGACTGTCACTGTCGTACTGGTTCCACAAACACTGACTCTCACGGGGGTACGTGTTCCACCCACACTGACTGTCACTGTCGTACTGGTTCCACACACACTGACTCTCTCAGGGGTACGTGTTCCACACACAATGACTCTCATTGGGGTACAGGTTCCACACACACTGACCCTCACTGGGGGACAGGTTCCACACACACTGACCCTCACTGGGGTATGGGTTCCACACACACTGACTCTCACTGGGGTATGGGTTCCCCACACACTGACTCTCACTGGGGTATGGGTTCCACACACACTGACTTTCACTGGGATATGGGTTCCACAAACACTGACTCTCACTGGGGTACGGGTGCCACACACACTGACTCTCAGTCGGGTACGGGTTCCACACACACTGACTCTCACTGGGGTACAGCTTCCACACACACTGACTGTCACTGGGGTACTGTTCCACATACACTGACTCTCACTGGGGTACGGGTTCCACACACACTGATTCTCACTGGGGTACGTGTTCCACGCACACTGACTCTCACTGTGGTACGGGTTCCGCACACACTGACTCTCTCTGGGGTACGTGTTTGACACACACTGACTCTCACTGGGGTACGGGTTCCACACACACTGACTCTCACTGGGGTACGGGTTCCACACACACTGACTCTCACTGGGATCCGGGTTCCACACACACTGACCCTCACTGGGGTACGGGTTCCACACATACTGATTCTCACTGGGGTACGGGTTCCACACACACTGACTCTCACTGGGATCCGGGTTCCATACACACTGACCCTCACTGGGGTACGGGTTCCACACACACTGATTCTCACTGGGATCCGGGTTCCACACACACTGACCCTCACTGGCATACAGGTTCCACACACACTGACTCTCACTGGGGTACGGGTTCCACACTCACTGACTCTCACTGGGGTATGGGTTCCACACAAACTGACTCTCACTGGGGTACGGGTTCCACACACACTGACCCTCACTGGGTTACGGGTTCCACACACACTGACTCTCACTGGGGGATGGGTTCCACATACTGACTCTCACTGGGGTACGGGTTCCACACACACTGACTTTCACTGGACTACAGGTTCCACACGCACTGACTGTCACTGTCGTACTGGTTCCACAAACACTGACTCTCACGGGGGTACGTGTTCCACCCACACTGACTGTCACTGTCGTACTGGTTCCACACACACTGACTCTCTCAGGGGTACGAGTTCCACACACAATGACTCTCATTGGGTTACGGGTTCCACACACACTGACCCTCACTGGGGGACAGATTCCACACACACTGACCCTCACTGGGGTACGTGTTCCACACACACTGACTCTCACTGTGGTACGGGTTCCGCACACACTGACTCTCTCTGGGGTACGTGTTTGACACACACTGACTCTCACTGGGGTACGGGTTCCACACACACTGACTCTCACTGGGGTACGGATTCCACACACACTGACTCTCACTGGGATCCGGGTTCCACACACACTGACCCTCACTGGGGTACGGGTTCCACACATACTGATTCTCACTGGGGTACGGGTTCCACACACACTGACTCTCACTGGGATCCGGGTTCCATACACACTGACCCTCACTGGGGTACGGGTTCCACACACACTGATTCTCACTGGGATCCGGGTTCCACACACACTGACCCTCACTGGCATACAGGTTCCACACACACTGACTCTCACTGGGGTACGGGTTCCACACTCACTGACTCTCACTGGGGTATGGGTTCCACACAAACTGACTCTCACTGGGGTACGGGTTCCACACACACTGACTCTCACTGGGGTACGGGTTCCACACACACTGACTTTCACTGGACTACAGGTTCCACACGCACTGACTGTCACTGTCGTACTGGTTCCACAAACACTGACTCTCACGGGGGTACGTGTTCCACCCACACTGACTGTCACTGTCGTACTGGTTCCACACACACTGACTCTCTCAGGGGTACGAGTTCCACACACAATGACTCTCATTGGGGTACGGGTTCCACACACACTGACCCTCACTGGGGGACAGGTTCCACACACACTGACCCTCACTGGGGTATGGGTTCCACACACACTGACTCTCACTGGGGTATGGGTTCCCCACACACTGACTCTCACTGGGGTATGGGTTCCACACACACTGACTTTCACTGGGATAGGGGTTCCACAAACACTGACTCTCACTGGGGTACGGGTTCCACACACACTGACTCTCACTGGGGTACAGGTTCCACACACACTGACTCTCACTGGGGTACGGGTTCCACACTGGCCCTCACTGGTGTAAGGGTCCCACACACACTGACTCTCACTGGGGTACGGATTCCACACACACTGACTTTCACTGGGGTATGGGTTCCACACACACTGACTCTCACTGGGGTACGGGTTCCACACTGGCTCTCACTGGTGTAAGGGTCCCACACACAAGGACTCTCTCTGGGGTACGGATCCCACACAAACTGACCCTCACTGGGGTACTGGTTCCACACTCACTGACACTCTCTGGGGTATGTGTTCCACCCACATTGACTCTCACTGTGGTACTGGTTCCACTAACACTGACTCTCACAGGGGTACAGGTTCCACACACACTGACTCTCACTGGGGTACAGGTTCCACACACACTGACTCTCACTGGGGTACGGGTTCCACACACACTGACTCTCAGTCGGGTACGGGTTCCACACACACTGCCTCTCACTGGGGTACTGTTCCACACACATTGCCTCTCACTGGGGTACGGGTGCCACACACACTGACTCTCAGTCGGGTACGGGTTCCACACACACTGACTCTCACTTGGGTACAGCTTCCACACACACTGACTGTCACTGGGGTACTGTTCCACATACACTGACTCTCACTGGGGTACGGGTTCCACACACACTGATTCTCACTGGGGTACGTGTTCAACACACACTGACTCTCACTGTGGTACGGGTTCCGCACACACTGACTCTCTCTGGGGTACGTGTTTGACACACACTGACTCTCACTGGGGTACGGGTTCCACACACACTGACTCTCACTGGGGTACGGGTTCCACACACACTGACTCTCACTGGGATCCGGGTTCCATACACACTGACCCTCACTGGGGTACGGGTTTCACACACACTGATTCTCACTGGGATCCGGGTTCCACAAACACTGACCCTCACTGGCATACAGGTTCCACACACACTGACTCTCACTGGGGTATGGGTTCCACACACACTGACTCTCACTGGGGTACGGATTCCACACACAGTGACTCTCACTGGTGTACGGGTTTCACACACACTGACCTTCACTGGGGTACTAGTTCCACACACACTGACTCTCATTGGGGTATGGGTTCCACACTCACTGACACTCTCTGGCGAATGTGTTCCACCCACATGGACTCTCACTGTGGTACTGGTTCCACACACACTGACTCTCACTGGGGTACGGATTCCACACACCTACTGACTCTCACTGTGGTACTGGTTCCACACACACTGACTCTCACTGGGGTCCTGTTCCACACACAATGACTCTCATTGGGGTACGGGTTCCACACACACTGACTCTCACTGGGGTACGGTTCCACACACACTGACTCTCACTGGGGTACAGATTCCACACACACACTGACTCTCACTGGGGTACAGCTTCCACACACACTGACTGTCACTGGGGTACTGTCCCACACACATTGACTCTCACTGGGGTACGGGTGCCACACGCACTGACTCTCAGTCGGGTACGGGTTCCACACACACTGCCTCTCACTGGGGTACTGTTCCACACACATTGACTCTCACTGGGGTACGGGTGCCACACGCACTGACTCTCAGTCGGGTACGGGTTCCACACACACTGCCTCTCACTGGGGTACTGTTCCACACACATTGACTCTCACTGGGGTACGGGTGCCACAGACACTGACTCTCAGTCGGGTACGGGTTCCACACACACTGACTCTCACTGGGGTACAGCTTCCACACACACTGACTGTCACTGGGGTACTGTTCCACATACACTGACTCTCACTGGGGTACGGGTTCCACACACACTGATTCTCACTGGGGTACGTGTTCCACACACACTGACTCTCACTGTGGTACGGGTTCCGCACACACTGACTCTCTCTGGGGTACGTGTTTGACACACACTGACTCTCACTGGGGTACGGGTTCCACACACACTGACTCTCACTGGGGTACAGGTTCCACCCACATTGACTCTCACTGTGGTACTGGTTCCACACACACTGACTCTCACTGGGGTACTGTTCCACACGCATTGACTCTCACTGGGTTACTGGTTCCACACTGGCTCTCACTGTGGTACTGGTTCCACAAACACTGACTCTCACAGGGGTACAGGTTCCACACACACTGACTCTCACTGGGGTACAGGTTCCACACACACTGACTCTCACTGGGGTATGGGTTCCACACACACTGACCCTCACTGGGGTACGGGTTCCACACACACTGACTCTCACTGGGGTACGGGTTCCACACACACTGACTCTCACTGGGGTATGGGTTCCACACACACTGACTCTCACAGGGGTACAGGTTCCACACACACTGACTCTCACTGGGGTACGGGTTCCACACACACGGACTCTAACTGGGGTATGGGTTCCACACACACTGACTCTCACAGGGGTACAGGTTCCACACACACTGACTCTCACTGGGGTACGGGTTCCACACACACTGACCCTCACTGGGGTACGGGTTCCACACACACTGACTCTCACTGTGGTACGGGTTCCACACACACTGACTCTCACTGGGGTACAGGTTCCACACACACTGACTCTCACTGGGGTATGGGTTCCACACACACTGACCCTCACTGGGGTACGGGTTCCACACACACTGACTCTCACTGAGGTACGGGTTCCACACACACTGACTCTCACTGGGGTACGGGTTCCACACACACTGACTCTCACTGGGGTACAGGTTCCACACACACTGACTCTCACTGGGGTCCGGGTTCCACACACACTGACTCTCACTGGGGTCCGGGTTCCACACACACTGACTCTCACTGGGGTACGGGTTCCACACACACTGACTCTCACAGGGGTACAGGTTCCAAACACACTGACTCTCACTGGGGTCCGGGTTCCACACACACTGACTCTCACTGGGGTCCGGATTCCACACACACTGACTCTCACTGGGGTACGTGTTCCACCCACACTGACTCTCACTGGGGTACGGGTTCCACACACACTGACTCTCTCTGGGGTACGTGTTCCACCCACACTGACTCTCACTGGGGTACGGGTTCCACACACACTGGCTCTCTCTGGGGTACGTGTTCCACCCACACTGACTCTCACTGGGGTACGGGTTCCACACACACTGACTCTCACTGGGGTACGGGTTCCACACACACTGACTGTCACTGTCGTACTGCTTCCACAAACACTGACTCTCACGGGGGTACGTGTTCCACCCACACTGACTGTCACTGTCGTACTGGTTCCACACACACTGTCCCTCACTGGGGGACATGTTCCACACACACTGACCCTCACTGGGGTATGGGTTCCACACACACTGACTCTCACTGGGGTATGGGTTCCCCACACACTGACTCTCACTGGGGTATGGGTTCCACACACACTGACTTTCACTGGGATATGGGTTCCACAAACACTGACTCTCACTGGGGTACGGGTTCCACACACACTGACTCTCACTGGGGTACAGGTTCCACACACACACTGACTCTCACTGGGGTACGGGTTCCACACTGGCTCTCACTGGTGTAAGTGTCCCACACACACTGACTCTCACTGGGGTACGGATTCCACACACACTGACTTTCACTGGGGTATGGGTTCCACACACACTGACTCTCACTGGGGTACGGGTTCCACACTGGCTCTCACTGGTGTAAGGGTCCCACACACAAGGACTCTCTCTGGGGTACGGATCCCACACACACTGACCCTCACTGGGGTACTGGTTCCACACTCACTGACACACTCTGGGGTATGTGTTCCACCCACATTGACTCTCACTGTGGTACTGGTTCCACTAACACTGACTCTCACAGGGGTACAGGTTCCACACACACTGACTCTCACTGGGGTACGGGTTCCACACACACTGACTCTCACTGGGGTACTGTTCCACACGCATTGACTCTCACTGGGGTGCTGGTTCCACACTGGCTCTCACTGGTGTAAGGGTCCCACACACACTGACTCTCACTGGGGTACGGATTCCACACACACTGACTTTCACTGGGGTATGGGTTCCACACACACTGACTCTCACTGGGGTACGGATTCCACACACAGTGACTCTCACTGGTGTACGGGTTTCACTCACACTGACCTTCACTGGGGTACTGGTTCCACACACACTGACTCTCATTGGGGTATGGGTTACACACTCACTGACACTCTCTGGGGAATGTGTTCCACCCACATGGACTCTCACTGTGGTACTGGTTCCACACACACTGACTCTCACTGGGGTACGGATTCCACACACCTACTGACTCTCACTGTGGTACTGATTCCACACACACTGACTCTCACTGGGGTCCTGTTCCACACACAATGACTCTCATTGGGGTACGGGTTCCACACACACTGACTCTCACTGGGGTACGGTTCCACACACACTGACTCTCACTGGGGTACGGGTTCCACACGCACTGACTCTCACTGGGGTACAGATTCCACACACACACTGACTCTCACTGGGGTACAGCTTCCACACACACTGACTGTCACTGGGGTACATGTTCTACACACACTGACTCTCACTGGGGTACGGGTGCCACACACACTGACTCTCAGTGGGGTACGGGTTCCACACACACTGACTCTCACTGGGGTACTATTCCACACACACTGACACTCACTGGGGTACGGGTTCAACACACACTGCCTCTCACTGGGCTACTGTTCCACACACATTGACTCTCACTGGGGTACGGGTGCCACACACACTGACTCTCAGTCGGGTACGGGTTCCACACACACTGCCTCTCACTGGGGTACTGTTCCACACACATTGACTCTCACTGGGGTACGGGTGCCACACACACTGACTCTCAGTCGGGTACGGGTTCCACACACACTGACTCTCACTGGGGTACAGCTTCCACACACACTGACTGTCACTGGGGCACTGTTCCACATACACTGACTCTCACTGGGGTACGGGTTCCACACACACTGATTTTCACTGGGGTATGGGTTCCACACACACTGACTCTCACTGTGGTACGGGTTCCGCACACACTGACTCTCTCTGGGGTACGTGTTTGACACACACTGACTCTCACTGGGGTACGGGTTCCACACACACTGACTCTCACTGGGGTACGGGTTCCACACACACTGATTCTCACTGGGGTACGTGTTCCACACACACTGACTCTCACTGTGGTACGGGTTCCGCACACACTGACTCTCTCTGGGGTACGTGTTTCACACACACTGACTCTCACTGGGGTACGGGTTCCATACACACTGACCCTCACTGGGGTACGGGTTCCACACACACTGATTCTCACTGGGATCCGGGTTCCACACACACTGACCCTCACTGGCATACAGGTTCCACACACACTGACTCTCACTGGGGTACGGGTTCCACACTCACTGACTCTCACTGGGGTACGGGTTCCACACAAACTGACTCTCACTGGGGTACGGGTTCCACACACACTGACCCTCACTGGGTTACGGGTTCCACACACACTGACTCTCACTGGGGGATGGGTTCCACACACTGACTCTCACTGGGGTACGGGTTCCACACACACTGAATCTCACTGGGGTACGGGTTCCACACACACAGACTCCCACTGGGGTACGGGTTCACACACACTGACTCTCTCTGGGGTACGTGTTCCACCCACACTGACTCTGACTGGGGTACGGGTTCCACACACACTGGCTCTCTCTGGGGTACGTGTTCCACCCACACTGACTCTCACTGGGGTACGGGTTCCACACACACTGACTTTCACTGGACTACAGGTTCCACACGCACTGACTGTCACTGTCGTACTGGTTCCACAAACACTGACTCTCACGGGGGTACGTGTTCCACCCACACTGACTGTCACTGTCGTACTGGTTCCACACACACTGACTCTCTCAGGGGTACGTGTTCCACACACAATGACTCTCATTGGGGTACAGGTTCCACACACACTGACCCTCACTGGGGGACAGGTTCCACACACACTGACCCTCACTGGGGTATGGGTTCCACACACACTGACTCTCACTGGGGTATGGGTTCCCCACACACTGACTCTCACTGGGGTATGGGTTCCACACACACTGACTTTCACTGGGATATGGGTTCCACAAACACTGACTCTCACTGGGGTACGGGTGCCACACACACTGACTCTCAGTCGGGTACGGGATCCACACACACTGACTCTCACTGGGGTACAGCTTCCACACACACTGACTGTCACTGGGGTACTGTTCCACATACACTGACTCTCACTGGGGTACGGGTTCCACACACACTGATTCTCACTGGGGTACGTGTTCCACGCACACTGACTCTCACTGTGGTACGGGTTCCGCACACACTGACTCTCTCTGGGGTACGTGTTTGACACACACTGACTCTCACTGGGGTACGGGTTCCACACACACTGACTCTCACTGGGGTACGGGTTCCACACACACTGACTCTCACTGGGATCCGGGTTCCACACACACTGACCCTCACTGGGGTACGGGTTCCACACATACTGATTCTCACTGGGGTACGGGTTCCACACACACTGACTCTCACTGGGATCCGGGTTCCATACACACTGACCCTCACTGGGGTACGGGTTCCACACACACTGATTCTCACTGGGATCCGGGTTCCACACACACTGACCCTCACTGGCATACAGGTTCCACACACACTGACTCTCACTGGGGTACGGGTTCCACACTCACTGACTCTCACTGGGGTATGGGTTCCACACAAACTGACTCTCACTGGGGTACGGGTTCCACACACACTGACCCTCACTGGGTTACGGGTTCCACACACACTGACTCTCACTGGGGGATGGGTTCCACATACTGACTCTCACTGGGGTACGGGTTCCACACACACTGACTTTCACTGGACTACAGGTTCCACACGCACTGACTGTCACTGTCGTACTGGTTCCACAAACACTGACTCTCACGGGGGTACGTGTTCCACCCACACTGACTGTCACTGTCGTACTGGTTCCACACACACTGACTCTCTCAGGGGTACGAGTTCCACACACAATGACTCTCATTGGGTTACGGGTTCCACACACACTGACCCTCACTGGGGGACAGATTCCACACACACTGACCCTCACTGGGGTACGTGTTCCACACACACTGACTCTCACTGTGGTACGGGTTCCGCACACACTGACTCTCTCTGGGGTACGTGTTTGACACACACTGACTCTCACTGGGGTACGGGTTCCACACACACTGACTCTCACTGGGGTACGGGTTCCACACACACTGACTCTCATTGGGATCCGGGTTCCACACACACTGACCCTCACTGGGGTACGGGTTCCACACATACTGATTCTCACTGGGGTACGGGTTCCACACACACTGACTCTCACTGGGATCCGGGTTCCATACACACTGACCCTCACTGGGGTACGGGTTCCACACACACTGATTCTCACTGGGATCCGGGTTCCACACACACTGACCCTCACTGGCATACAGGTTCCACACACACTGACTCTCACTGGGGTACGGGTTCCACACTCACTGACTCTCACTGGGGTATGGGTTCCACACAAACTGACTCTCACTGGGGTACGGGTTCCACACACACTGACTCTCACTGGGGTACGGGTTCCACACACACTGACTTTCACTGGACTACAGGTTCCACACGCACTGACTGTCACTGTCGTACTGGTTCCACAAACACTGACTCTCACGGGGGTACGTGTTCCACCCACACTGACTGTCACTGTCGTACTGGTTCCACACACACTGACTCTCTCAGGGGTACGAGTTCCACACACAATGACTCTCATTGGGGTACGGGTTCCACACACACTGACCCTCACTGGGGGACAGGTTCCACACACACTGACCCTCACTGGGGTATGGGTTCCACACACACTGACTCTCACTGGGGTATGGGTTCCCCACACACTGACTCTCACTGGGGTATGGGTACCACACACACTGACTTTCACTGGGATATGGGTTCCACAAACACTGACTCTCACTGGGGTACGGGTTCCACACACACTGACTCTCACTGGGGTACAGGTTCCACACACACTGACTCTCACTGGGGTACGGGTTCCACACTGGCCCTCACTGGTGTAAGGGTCCCACACACACTGACTCTCACTGGGGTACGGATTCCACACACACTGACTTTCACTGGGGTATGGGTTCCACACACACTGACTCTCACTGGGGTACGGGTTCCACACTGGCTCTCACTGGTGTAAGGGTCCCACACACAAGGACTCTCTCTGGGGTACGGATCCCACACACACTGACCCTCACTGGGGTACTGGTTCCACACTCACTGACACTCTCTGGGGTATGTGTTCCACCCACATTGACTCTCACTGTGGTACTGGTTCCACTAACACTGACTCTCACAGGGGTACAGGTTCCACACACACTGACTCTCACTGGGGTACAGGTTCCACACACACTGACTCTCACTGGGGTACGGGTTCCACACACACTGACTCTCAGTCGGGTACGGGTTCCACACACACTGCCTCTCACTGGGGTACTGTTCCACACACATTGCCTCTCACTGGGGTACGGGTGCCACACACACTGACTCTCAGTCGGGTACGGGTTCCACACACACTGACTCTCACTTGGGTACAGCTTCCACACACACTGACTGTCACTGGGGTACTGTTCCACATACACTGACTCTCACTGGGGTACGGGTTCCACACACACTGATTCTCACTGGGGTACGTGTTCAACACACACTGACTCTCACTGTGGTACGGGTTCCGCACACACTGACTCTCTCTGGGGTACGTGTTTGACACACACTGACTCTCACTGGGGTACGGGTTCCACACACACTGACTCTCACTGGGGTACGGGTTCCACACACACTGACTCTCACTGGGATCCGGGTTCCATACACACTGACCCTCACTGGGGTACGGGTTCCACACACACTGATTCTCACTGGGATCCGGGTTCCACAAACACTGACCCTCACTGGCATACAGGTTCCACACACACTGACTCTCACTGGGGTACGGGTTCCACACTCAGTGACTATCACTGGGGTATGGGTTCCACACAAACTGACTCTCACTGGGGTACGGGTTCCACACACACTGACCCTCACTGGGTTACGGGTTCCACACACACTGACTCTCACTGGGGGATGGGTTCCACACACTGACTCTCACTGGGGTACGGGTTCCACACACACTGAATCTCACTGGGGTACGGGTTCCACACTCACAGACTCCCACTGGGGTACGGGTTCACACACACTGACTCTCTCTGGGGTACGTGTTCCACCCACACTGACTCTGACTGGGGTACGGGTTCCACACACACTGGCTCTCTCTGGGGTACGTGTTCCACCCACACTGACTCTCACTGGGGTACGGGTTCCACACACACTGACTCTCACTGGAGTACGGGTTCCACACACACTGACTTTCACTGGACTACAGGTACCACACGCACTGACTGTCACTGTCGTACTGGTTCCACAAACACTGACTCTCACGGGGGTACGTGTTCCACCCACACTGACTGTCACTGTCGTACTGGTTCCACACACACTGACTCTCTCAAGGGTTCGAGTTCCACACACAATGACTCTCATTGGGGTACGGGTTCCACACACACTGACACTCACTGGGGGACAGGTTCCACACACACTGACCCTCACTGGGGTATGGGTTCCACACACACTGACTCTCACTGGGGTATGGGTTCCCCACACACTGACTCTCACTGGGGCATGGGTTCCACACACACTGACTTTCACCGGGATATGGGTTCCACAAACACTGACTCTCACTGGGGTACGGGTTCCACACACACTGACGCTCACTGGGGTACAGGTTCCACACACACTGACTCTCACTGGGGTACGGGTTCCACACTGGCCCTCACTGGTGTAAGGGTCCCACACACACTGACTCTCACTGGGGTACTGTTCCACACGCATTGACTCTCACTGGGGTGCTGGTTCCACACTGGCTCTCACTGGTGTAAGGGTCCCACACACACTGACTCTCACTGGGGTACGGATTCCACACACACTGACTTTCACTGGGGTATGGGTTCCACACACACTGACTCTCACTGGGGTACGGATTCCACACACAGTGACTCTCACTGGTGTACGGGTTTCACACACACTGACCTTCACTGGGGTACTAGTTCCACACACACTGACTCTCATTGGGGTATGGGTTCCACACTCACTGACACTCTCTGGGGAATGTGTTCCACCCACATGGACTCTCACTGTGGTACTGGTTCCACACACACTGACTCTCACTGGGGTACGGATTCCACACAGCTACTGACTCTCACTGTGGTACTGGTTCCACACACACTGACTCTCACTGGGGTCCTGTTCCACACACAATGACTCTCATTGGGGCACGGGTTCCACACACACTGACTCTCACTGGGGTACGGTTCCACACACACTGACTCTCACTGGGGTACGGGTTCCACACGCACTGACTCTCACTGGGGTACAGATTCCACACACACACTGACTCTCACTGGGGTACAGCTTCCACACACACTGACTGTCACTGGGGTACATGTTCTACACACACTGACTCTCACTGGGGTACGGGTGCCACACACACTGACTCTCAGTGGGGTACGGGTTCCACACACACTGACTCTCACTGGGGTACGGGTTCAACACACACTGCCTCTCACTGGGGTACTGTTCCACACACATTGACTCTCACTGGGGTACGGGTGCCACACACACTGACTCTCAGTCGGGTACGGGTTCCACACACACTGCCTCTCACTGGGGTACTGTTCCACACACATTCACTCTCACTGGGGTACGGGTGCCACACACACTGACTCTCAGTCGGGTACGGGTTCCACACACACTGACTCTCACTGGGGTACGGGTTCCACACACACTGACTCTCACTGGGGTACGGATTCCACACACACTGACTCTCACTGGGGTATGGGTTCCACACACACTGACTCTCACTGGGGTACGGATTCCACACACAGTGACTCTCACTGGTGTACGGGTTTCACACACACTGACCTTCACTGGGGTACTAGTTCCACACACACTGACTCTCATTGGGGTATGGGTTCCACACTCACTGACACTCTCTGGGGAATGTGTTCCACCCACATGGACTCTCACTGTGGTACTGGTTCCACACACACTGACTCTCACTGGGGTACGGATTCCACACACCTACTGACTCTCACTGTGGTACTGGTTCCACACACACTGACTCTCACTGGGGTCCTGTTCCACACACAATGACTCTCATTGGGGTACGGGTTCCACACACACTGACTCTCACTGGGGTACGGTTCCACACACACTGACTGTCACTGGGGTACATGTTCTACACACACTGACTCTCACTGGGGTACGGGTGCCACACACACTGACTCTCAGTGGGGTACGGGTTCCACACACACTGACTCTCACTGGGGTACTGGTTCCACACACACTGACTCTCACTGGAGTACGGGTTCCACACACAATGACTCTCACTGGGTTACGGGTTTCACACACACTGACTCTCAGTCGGGTACGGGTTCCACACACACTGCCTCTCACTGGGGTACTGTTCCACACACATTGACTCTCACTGGGGTACGGGTGCCACACACACTGACTCTCAGTCGGGTACGGGTTCCACACACACTGACTCTCACTTGGGTACAGCTTCCACACACACTGACTGTCACTGGGGTACTGTTCCACATACACTGACTCTCACTGGGGTACGGGTTCCACACACACTGATTCTCACTGGGGTACGTGTTCCACACACACTGACTCTCACTGTGGTACGGGTTCCGCACACACTGACTCTCAGTCGGGTACGGGTTCCACACACACTGCCTCTCACTGGGGTACTGTTCCACACACATTGCCTCTCACTGGGGTACGGGTGCCACACACACTGACTCTCAGTCGGGTACGGGTTCCACACACACTGACTCTCACTTGGGTACAGCTTCCACACACACTGACTGTCACTGGGGTACTGTTCCACATACACTGACTCTCACTGGGGTACGGGTTCCACACACACTGATTCTCACTGGGGTACGTGTTCAACACACACTGACTCTCACTGTGGTACGGGTTCCGCACACACTGACTCTCTCTGGGGTACGTGTTTGACACACACTGACTCTCACTGGGGTACGGGTTCCACACACACTGACTCTCACTGGGGTACGGGTTCCACACACACTGACTCTCACTGGGATCCGGGTTCCATACACACTGACCCTCACTGGGGTACGGGTTCCACACACACTGATTCTCACTGGGATCCGGGTTCCACAAACACTGACCCTCACTGGCATACAGGTTCCACACACACTGACTCTCACTGGGGTACGGGTTCCACACTCAGTGACTATCACTGGGGTATGGGTTCCACACAAACTGACTCTCACTGGGGTACGGGTTCCACACACACTGACCCTCACTGGGTTACGGGTTCCACACACACTGACTCTCACTGGGGGATGGGTTCCACACACTGACTCTCACTGGGGTACGGGTTCCACACACACTGAATCTCACTGGGGTACGGGTTCCACACTCACAGACTCCCACTGGGGTACGGGTTCACACACACTGACTCTCTCTGGGGTACGTGTTCCACCCACACTGACTCTGACTGGGGTACGGGTTCCACACACACTGGCTCTCTCTGGGGTACGTGTTCCACCCACACTGACTCTCACTGGGGTACGGGTTCCACACACACTGACTCTCACTGGAGTACGGGTTCCACACACACTGACTTTCACTGGACTACAGGTACCACACGCACTGACTGTCACTGTCGTACTGGTTCCACAAACACTGACTCTCACGGGGGTACGTGTTCCACCCACACTGACTGTCACTGTCGTACTGGTTCCACACACACTGACTCTCTCAAGGGTTCGAGTTCCACACACAATGACTCTCATTGGGGTACGGGTTCCACACACACTGACACTCACTGGGGGACAGGTTCCACACACACTGACCCTCACTGGGGTATGGGTTCCACACACACTGACTCTCACTGGGGTATGGGTTCCCCACACACTGACTCTCACTGGGGCATGGGTTCCACACACACTGACTTTCACCGGGATATGGGTTCCACAAACACTGACTCTCACTGGGGTACGGGTTCCACACACACTGACGCTCACTGGGGTACAGGTTCCACACACACTGACTCTCACTGGGGTACGGGTTCCACACTGGCCCTCACTGGTGTAAGGGTCCCACACACACTGACTCTCACTGGGGTACTGTTCCACACGCATTGACTCTCACTGGGGTGCTGGTTCCACACTGGCTCTCACTGGTGTAAGGGTCCCACACACACTGACTCTCACTGGGGTACGGATTCCACACACACTGACTTTCACTGGGGTATGGGTTCCACACACACTGACTCTCACTGGGGTACGGATTCCACACACAGTGACTCTCACTGGTGTACGGGTTTCACACACACTGACCTTCACTGGGGTACTAGTTCCACACACACTGACTCTCATTGGGGTATGGGTTCCACACTCACTGACACTCTCTGGGGAATGTGTTCCACCCACATGGACTCTCACTGTGGTACTGGTTCCACACACACTGACTCTCACTGGGGTACGGATTCCACACAGCTACTGACTCTCACTGTGGTACTGGTTCCACACACACTGACTCTCACTGGGGTCCTGTTCCACACACAATGACTCTCATTGGGGCACGGGTTCCACACACACTGACTCTCACTGGGGTACGGTTCCACACACACTGACTCTCACTGGGGTACGGGTTCCACACGCACTGACTCTCACTGGGGTACAGATTCCACACACACACTGACTCTCACTGGGGTACAGCTTCCACACACACTGACTGTCACTGGGGTACATGTTCTACACACACTGACTCTCACTGGGGTACGGGTGCCACACACACTGACTCTCAGTGGGGTACGGGTTCCACACACACTGACTCTCACTGGGGTACGGGTTCAACACACACTGCCTCTCACTGGGGTACTGTTCCACACACATTGACTCTCACTGGGGTACGGGTGCCACACACACTGACTCTCAGTCGGGTACGGGTTCCACACACACTGCCTCTCACTGGGGTACTGTTCCACACACATTCACTCTCACTGGGGTACGGGTGCCACACACACTGACTCTCAGTCGGGTACGGGTTCCACACACACTGACTCTCACTGGGGTACGGGTTCCACACACACTGACTCTCACTGGGGTACGGATTCCACACACACTGACTCTCACTGGGGTATGGGTTCCACACACACTGACTCTCACTGGGGTACGGATTCCACACACAGTGACTCTCACTGGTGTACGGGTTTCACACACACTGACCTTCACTGGGGTACTAGTTCCACACACACTGACTCTCATTGGGGTATGGGTTCCACACTCACTGACACTCTCTGGGGAATGTGTTCCACCCACATGGACTCTCACTGTGGTACTGGTTCCACACACACTGACTCTCACTGGGGTACGGATTCCACACACCTACTGACTCTCACTGTGGTACTGGTTCCACACACACTGACTCTCACTGGGGTCCTGTTCCACACACAATGACTCTCATTGGGGTACGGGTTCCACACACACTGACTCTCACTGGGGTACGGTTCCACACACACTGACTGTCACTGGGGTACATGTTCTACACACACTGACTCTCACTGGGGTACGGGTGCCACACACACTGACTCTCAGTGGGGTACGGGTTCCACACACACTGACTCTCACTGGGGTACTGGTTCCACACACACTGACTCTCACTGGAGTACGGGTTCCACACACAATGACTCTCACTGGGTTACGGGTTTCACACACACTGACTCTCAGTCGGGTACGGGTTCCACACACACTGCCTCTCACTGGGGTACTGTTCCACACACATTGACTCTCACTGGGGTACGGGTGCCACACACACTGACTCTCAGTCGGGTACGGGTTCCACACACACTGACTCTCACTTGGGTACAGCTTCCACACACACTGACTGTCACTGGGGTACTGTTCCACATACACTGACTCTCACTGGGGTACGGGTTCCACACACACTGATTCTCACTGGGGTACGTGTTCCACACACACTGACTCTCACTGTGGTACGGGTTCCGCACACACTGACTCTCTCTGGGGTACGTGTTTGACACACACTGACTCTCACTGGGGTACGGGTTCCACACACACTGACTCTCACTGGGGTACGGGTTCCACACACACTGACTCTCACTGGGATCCGGGTTCCACACACACTGACCCTCACTGGGGTACGGGTTCCACACATACTGATTCTCACTGGGGTACGGGTTCCACACACACTGACTCTCACTGGGATCCGGGTTCCATACACACTGACCCTCACTGGGGTACGGGTTCCACACACACTGATTCTCACTGGGATCCGGGTTCCACACACACTGACCCTCACTGGCATACAGGTTCCACACACACTGACTCTCACTGGGGTACGGGTTCCACACTCAGTGACTATCACTGGGGTATGGGTTCCACACAAACTGACTCTCACTGGGGTACGGGTTCCACACACACTGACCCTCACTGGGTTACGGGTTCCACACACACTGACTCTCACTGGGGGATGGGTTCCACACACTGACTCTCACTGGGGTACGGATTCCACACACACTGAATCTCACTGGGGTACGGGTTCCACACTCACAGACTCCCACTGGGGTACGGGTTCACACACACTGACTCTCTCTGGGGTACGTGTTCCACCCACACTGACTCTGACTGGGGTACGGGTTCCACACACACTGGCTCTCTCTGGGGTACGTGTTCCACCCACACTGACTCTCACTGGGGTACGGGTTCCACACACACTGACTCTCACTGGAGTACGGGTTCCACACACACTGAATTTCATTGGACTACAGGTACCACACGCACTGACTGTCACTGTCGTACTGGTTCCACAAACACTGACTCTCACGGGGGTACGTGTTCCACCCACACTGACTGTCACTGTCGTACTGGTTCCACACACACTGACTCTCTCAAGGGTTCGAGTTCCACACACAATGACTCTCATTGGGGTACGGGTTCCACACACACTGACCCTCACTGGGGGACAGGTTCCACACACACTGACCCTCACTGGGGTATGGGTTCCACACACACTGACTCTCACTGGGGCATGGGTTCCACACACACTGACTTTCACTGGGATATGGGTTCCACAAACACTGACTCTCACTTGGGTACGGGTTCCACACACACTGACGCTCACTGGGGTACAGGTTCCACACACACTGACTCTCACTGGGGTACGGGTTCCACACTGGCCCTCACTGGTGTAAGGGTCCCACACACACTGACTCTCACTGGGGTACGGATTCCACACACACTGACTTTCACTGGGGTATGGGTTCCACACACACTGACTCTCACTGGGGTACGGGTTCCACACTGGCTCTCACTGGTGTAAGGCTCCCACACACAAGGACTCTCTCTGGGGTACGGATCCCACACACACTGACCCTCACTGGGGTACTGGTTCCACACTCACTGACACTCTCTGGGGTATGTGTTCCACCCACATTGACTCTCACTGTGGTACTGGTTCCACTAACACTGACTCTCACAGGGGTACAGGTTCCACACACACTGACTCTCACTGGGGTACAGGTTCCACACACACTGACTCTCACTGGGGTACGGGTTCCACACACACTGACTCTCACTGGGGTACTGTTCCACACGCATTGACTCTCACTGGGGTGCTGGTTCCACACTGGCTCTCACTGGTGTAAGGGTCCCACACACACTGACTCTCACTGGGGTACGGATTCCACACACACTGACTTTCACTGGGGTATGGGTTCCACACACACTGACTCTCACTGGGGTACGGATTCCACACACAGTGACTCTCACTGGTGTACGGGTTTCACACACACTGACCTTCACTGGGGTACTAGTTCCACACACACTGACTCTCATTGGGGTATGGGTTCCACACTCACTGACACTCTCTGGGGAATGTGTTCCACCCACATGGACTTTCACTGTGGTACTGGTTCCACACACACTGACTCTCACTGGGGTACGGATTCCACACAGCTACTGACTCTCACTGTGGTACTGGTTCCACACACACTGACTCTCACTGGGGTCCTGTTCCACACACAATGACTCTCATTGGGGTACGGGTTCCACACACACTGACTCTCACTGGGGTACGGTTCCACACACACTGACTCTCACTGGGGTACGGGTTCCACACGCACTGACTCTCACTGGGGTACAGATTCCACACACACACTGACTCTCACTGGGGTACAGCTTCCACACACACTGACTGTCACTGGGGTACATGTTCTACACACACTGACTCTCACTGGGGTACGGGTGCCACACACACTGACTCTCAGTGGGGTACGGGTTCCACACACACTGACTCTCACTGGGGTACGGGTTCAACACACACTGCCTCTCACTGGGGTACTGTTCCACACACATTGACTCTCACTGGGGTACGGGTGCCACACACACTGACTCTCAGTCGGGTACGGGTTCCACACACACTGCCTCTCACTGGGGTACTGTTCCACACACATTCACTCTCACTGGGGTACGGGTGCCACACACACTGACTCTCAGTCGGGTACGGGTTCCACACACACTGACTCTCACTGGGGTACGGGTTCCATACACACTGACTCTCACTGGGGTACGGATTCCACACACACTGACTCTCACTGGGGTATGGGTTCCACACACACTGACTCTCACTGGGGTACGGATTCCACACACAGTGACTCTCACTGGTGTACGGGTTTCACACACACTGACCTTCACTGGGGTACTAGTTCCACACACACTGACTCTCATTGGGGTATGGGTTCCACACTCACTGACACTCTCTGGGGAATGTGTTCCACCCACATGGACTCTCACTGTGGTACTGGTGCCACACACACTGACTCTCACTGGGGTACGGATTCCACACACCTACTGACTCTCACTGTGGTACTGGTTCCACACACACTGACTCTCACTGGGGTCCTGTTCCACACACAATGACTCTCATTGGGGTACGGGTTCCACACACACTGACTCTCACTGGGGTACGGTTCCACACACACTGACTCTCACTGGGGTACAGATTCCACACACACACTGACTCTCACTGGGGTACAGCTTCCACACACACTGACTGTCACTGGGGTACGGGTGCCACACACACTGACTCTCAGTGGGGTACTGGTTCCACACACACTGACTCTCACTGGGGTACTATTCCACACACACTGACACTCACTGGGGTACGGGTTCAACACACACTGCCTCTCACTGGGGTACTGTTCCACACACATTGACTCTCACTGGGGTACGGGTGCCACACGCACTGACTCTCAGTCGGGTACGGGTTCCACACACACTGCCTCTCACTGGGGTACTGTTCCACACACATTGACTCTCACTGGGGTACGGGTGCCACAGGCACTGACTCTCAGTCGGGTACGGGTTCCACACACACTGACTCTCACTGGGGTACAGCTTCCACACACACTGACTGTCACTGGGGTACTGTTCCACATACACTGACTCTCACTGGGGTACGGGTTCCACACACACTGATTCTCACTGGGGTACGGGTTCCACACACACTGACTCTCACTGTGGTACGGGTTCCGCACACACTGACTCTCTCTGGGGTACGTGTTTGACACACACTGACTCTCACTGGGGTACGGGTTCCACACACACTGACTCTCACTGGGGTACGGGTTCCACACACACTGACTCTCACTGGGATCCGGGTTCCACACACACTGACCCTCACTGGTGTACGGGTTCCACACACACTGATTCTCACTGGGGTACGGGTTCCACACACACTGACTCTCACTGGGATCCGGGTTCCTCACACACTGACCCTCACTGGGGTACGGGTTCCACACACACTGATTCTCACTGGGATCCGGGTTCCACACACACTGACCCTCACTGGCATACAGGTTCCACACACACTGACTCCCACTGGGGTACGGGTTCCACACTCACTGACTCTCACTGGGGTATGGGTTCCACACAAACTGACTCTCACTGGGGTACGGGTTCCACACACACTTACCCTCACTGGGTTACGGGTTCCACACACACTGACTCTCATTCGGGTATGGGTTCCACACACACTGACTCTCACTGGGGAACAGATTCCACACATACACTGACTCTCACTGGGGTACAGCTTCCACACACACTGACTCTCACTGGGGTACGGGTTCCACACACACTGACTCTCACTGGGGTATGGGTTCCACACACACTGGCCCTCACTGGGGTACTGGTTCCACACACACTGACTCTCATTGGGGTATGGGTTCCACACTCACTGACACTCTCTGGGGTATGTGTTCCACCCACATTGACTCTCACTGTGGTACTGGTTCCACACACACTGACTCTCACTGGGGTACGGGTTCCACACACATACTGACTCTCACTGTGGTACTGGTTCCACACACACTGACTCTCACTGGGGTCCTGTTCCACACACATTGACTCTCATTGGGGTACTGGTTCCACACACACAGGCTCTCACTGGGGTATGGGATCCACACACACTGACTCTCACTGGGGTACGGGTTCCACACACACTGACGCTCACTGGGGTATGGGTGCCACACACACTGACTCTCATTGGGGTACGGGTTCCACACACACTGACTCTCACAGGGGTACGGTTCCACACACATTGACTCTCACTGGGGTACGGGTTCCACACTCACTGACTCTCACTGGGGTACAGATTCCACACACACACTGACTCTCACTGGGTTACAGCTTCCACACACACTGACTCTCACTGGGGTACGGGTTCCACACACACTGACTATCACTGGGGTACAGGTTTCACACACACTGACTCTCTCTGGGGTACGTGTTCCACCCACACTGACTCTCACTGTCGTACTGGTTCCACAAACACTGACTCTCACGGGGGTACGTGTTCCACCCACACTGACTCCCACTGGGGTACGTGTTCCACCCACACTGACTCTCACTGGGATACGGGTTCCACACACACTGACCCACACTGGGGGACTGGTTCCACACACACTGACTCTCATTGGGTTATGGGTTCCACACACCCTGACTCTCACTGGGGTATGGGTTCCCCACACACTGACTCTCACTGGGGTACGGGTTCCATACACACTGACTTTCACTGGGGTACGGGTTCCACACACACTGACTTTTACTGGGGTACGGGTTCCACAAACACTGACACTCACTGGGGGACGAGTTCCATACACACTGACTCTCATTGGGGTATGGGTTCCACACACACTGGCTCTCACTGGGGTACGGGTTCCACACACACTGACTCTCACTGGGGTACGGGTTCCCCACACACTGACTCTCACTGGGGTATGGGTTCCACACACAATGACTCTCTCTGGGGTACGGATCCCACACACACTGAATCTCACGGGGGTACGTGTTCCACCCACACTGACTCTCATTGGGGTACGGGTTCCACACACACTGACCCTCACTGGGGGACGGGTTCCACACACACTGACTCTCATTGGGGTATGGGTTCCACACACACTGAGTCTCACTCGGGTATGGGTTCCACACACACTGACTCTCACTGGGGTACTGGTTCCACACACACTGACTCTCACTGGGGAACGGGTTCCACACACGCTGACTGTCACTGGGGTACGGATTCTACACACACTGACTCTCACTGGGGTACGGGTGCCACACACACACTGACTCTCACTGGGGTACAGATTCCACACACACACTGACTCTCACTGGGGTACAGCTTCCACACACGCTGACTATCACTGGGGTACGGATTCTACACACACTGACTCTCACTGGGGTACGGCTTCCACACACACTGACTCTCACTGGGGTGCGGGTTCCACACACACTGAATCTCACTGGGATACGGGTTCCACACACACTGACTCTCACTGGGGTACAGGTTCCACACACACTGACTCTCACTGGGGTACGGGTTCCACACACACTGAATCTCACTGGGGTACGGGTTCCACACACACTGACTCTCACTGGGGTACAGGTTCCACACTCACTGACTCTCTCTGGGATACAGGTTCCACACACACTGAATCTCACTGGGGTACGGGTTCCAGACACGCTGACTCTCACTGGGGTACGGGTTCCACACACACTGACTCTCACTGGGGTACTGGTTCCACACACACTGACTCTCACTGGAGTACGGGTTCCACACACAATGACTCTCACTGGGGTACGGGTTCCACACACACTGACTCTCACTGGGGTACGGGTTCAACACACACTGACTTTCACTGGGGTACCGGTTCCACACACACGGACTCTCTCTGGGGTACGGGTTCCGCACACACTGACTCTCACCGGGCTACGGGTTCCACACACACTGACTCTCTCTGGCGTACGGGTTCCACACACACTGACTCTCACTGGGGTACGGGTTCCACACACATTGACTCTCACTGGGGTACGGGTTCCACACACACTGTCTCTCACTGGGGTACGGGTTCCACACACACTAACTCTCACTGGGGTACTGTTCCACACGCATTGACTCTCACTGGGTTACTGGTTCCACTCTGGCTCTCACTGGGGTAAGGGTGCCACACACTCTGACTCTCATTGGGGTACGGGTTCCACACACACTGACTCTCACTGGGGTACGGTTCCACGCACACTGACTCTCACTGGGGTACGGGTTCCACACTCACTTACTCTCACTGGGGTACAGATTCCACACACACACTGACTCTCACTGGGGTACAGCTTCCACACACGCTGACTGTCACTGGGGTACGGGTTCTACACACACTGACTCTTCACTGGGGTACGGGTGCCACACACACTGACTCTCAGTGGGGTCCGGGTTCCACACACACTGACTCTCACTGGGGTACGGGTTCCACACACACTGACTCTCACTGGGGTGCGGGTTCCACACACACTGAATCTCACTGGGGTACGGGTTCCACACACACTGACTCTCACTGGGGTACAGGTTCCACACACACTCTCACTGGGGTATGGGTTCCACACACAATGAATCTCACTGGGGTACGGGTTCCACACACACTGACTCTCACTGGGGTACAGGTTCCACACTCACTGACTCTCTCTGGGATACAGGTTCCACACACACTGAATCTCACTGGGGTACGGGTTCCACACACACTGACTCTCAGTGGGGTACGGGTTCCACACACACTGACTCTCACTGGGGTACGGGTTCCACACACACTGACTCTCACTGGGGTACTGGTTCCACACACACTGACTCTCACTGGAGTACGTGTTCCACACACACTGACTCTCACTGGGGTACGGGTTCCACACACACTGACTCTCACTGGGGTACGGGTTCAACACACAATGACTTTCACTGGGGTACCGGTTCCACACGCACGGACTCTCTCTGGGGTACGGGTTCCACACACACTGACTCTCACTGGGGTACGGATTCCACACACACTGACTCTCACTGGGGTACGGGTTCCACACACACTAACTCTCACTGGGCTACGGGTTCCACACACTGACTCTCACTGGGGTACGGGTTCCACACACACTGACTCTCACTGGGATCCGGGTTCCTCACACACTGACCCTCACTGGGGTACGGGTTCCACACACACTGATTCTCACTGGGATCCGGGTTCCACACACACTGACCCTCACTGGCATACAGGTTCCACACACACTGACTCCCACTGGGGTACGGGTTCCACACTCACTGACTCTCACTGGGGTATGGGTTCCACACAAACTGACTCTCACTGGGGTACGGGTTCCACACACACTGACCCTCACTGGGTTACGGGTTCCACACACACTGACTCTCACTGGGGGATGGGTTCCACACACTGACTCTCACTGGGGTACGGGTTCCACACACACTGAATCTCACTGGGGTACGGGTTTTACACACACAGACTCCCACTGGGGTACGGGTTCACACACACTGACCCTCACTGGGGTACGGGTTCCACACACACTGACTCTCATTGGGGGATGGGTTCCACACACATTGACTCTCACTGGGGTACGGGTTCCACACTCACTGACTCTCACTGGGGTACAGATTCCACACACACACTGACTCTCACTGGGTTACAGCATCCACACACACTGACTCTCACTGGGGTACGGGTTCCACACACACTGACTATCACTGGGGTACAGGTTTCACACACACTGACTCTCTCTGGGGTACGTGTTCCACCCACACTGACTCTCACTGTCGTACTGGTTCCACAAACACTGACTCTCACTGGGGTACGTGTTCCACCCACACTGACTCCCACTGGGGTACGTGTTCCACCCACACTGACTCTCACTGGGGTACGGGTTCCACACACACTGACCCTCACTGGGGGACTGGTTCCACACACACTGACTCTCACTGGGGTACGGGTTCCACAAACACTGACTCTCACGGGGGTACGTGTTCCACCCACACTGACTCCCACTGGGGTACGTGTTCCACCCACACTGACTCTCACTGGGGTACGGGTTCCACACACACTGACCCTCACTGGGGGACTGGTTCCACACACACTGACTCTCATTGGGTTATGGGTTCCACACACCCTGACTCTCACTGGGGTATGGGTTCCCCACACACTGACTCTCACTGGGGTACGGGTTCCATACACACTGACTTTCACTGGGGTACGGGTTCCACACACACTGACTTTTACTGGGGTACGGGTTCCACAAACACTGACACTCACTGGGGGACGAGTTCCATACACACTGACTCTCATTGGGGTATGGGTTCCACACACACTGGCTCTCACTGGGTACGGGTTCCACACACACTGACTCTCACTGGGGTACGGGTTCCCCACACACTGACTCTCACTGGGGTACGGATCCCACACACACTGAATCTCACGGGGGTACGTGTTCCACCCACACTGACTCTCATTGGGGTACGGGTTCCACACACACTGACCCTCACTGGGGGACGGGTTCCACACACACTGACTCTCATTGGGGTATGGGTTCCACACACACTGAGTCTCACTCGGGTATGGGTTCCACACACACTGACTCTCACTGGGGTACGGGTTCCACAAACACTGACTCTCACTGGGATACGGGTTCCACACACACTGACCCTCACTGGGGTACGGGTTCCACACACACTGGCTCTCACTGGGGTAAGGGTCCCACACACAATGACTCTCTCTGGGGTACGGATCCCACACACACACTGACTCTCACTGGGGTACAGCTTCCACACACACTGACTGTCACTGGGATACGGGTTCCACACACACTGACTCTCACTGGGGTACTGGTTCCACACACACTGACTCTCATTGGGGTATGGGTTCCACAGTCACTGACTCTCACTGGAGTATGGGTTGCAGACACACTGACTCTCACTATGGTACTGGTTCCACACACACTGACTCTCACTGGGGAACGGGTTCCACACACAGACTGACTCTCACTGTGGTACTGGTTCCACACAGACTGACTCTCACTGGGGTCCTGTTCCACACACATTGACTCTCATTGGAGTACAGGTTCCACACACACAGGCTCTCACTGGGGTATGGGATCCACACACACTGACTCTCATTGGGGTACGGGTTCCACACACACTGACTCTCACTGGGGTACGGTTCCACACACACTGACTCTCACTGGGGTACGGGTGCCACACTCACTCATTCTCACTGGGGTACAGATTCCACACACACACTGACTCTCACTGGGGTACAGCTTCCACACACGCTGACTGTCACTGGGGTACGGATTCTACACACACTGACTCTCACTGGGGTACGGCTTCCACACACACTGACTCTCACTGGGGTACGGGTTCCACACACACTGTCTCTCACTGGGGTACGGGTTCCACACACACTAACTCTCACTGGGGTACTGTTCCACACGCATTGACTCTCACTGGGTTACTGGTTCCACTCTGGCTCTCACTGGGGTAAGGGTGCCAAACACTCTGACTCTCATTGGGGTACGGGTTCCACACACACTGACTCTCACTGGGGTACGGTTCCACGCACACTGACTCTCACTGGGGTACGGGTTCCACACTCACTTACTCTCACTGGGGTACAGATTCCACACTCACACTGACTCTCACTGGGGTACAGCTTCCACACACGCTGACTGTCACTGGGGTACGGGTTCTACACACACTGACTCTTCACTGGGGTACGGGTGCCACACACACTGACTCTCAGTGGGGTCCGGGTTCCACACACACTGACTCTCACTGGGGTACGGGTTCCACACACACTGACTCTCACTGGGGTGCGGGTTCCACACACACTGAATCTCACTGGGGTACGGGTTCCACACACACTGACTCTCACTGGGGTACAGGTTCCACACACACTCTCACTGGGGTATGGGTTCCACACACAATGAATCTCACTGGGGTACGGGTTCCACACACACTGACTCTCACTGGGGTACAGGTTCCACACTCACTGACTCTCTCTGGGATACAGGTTCCACACACACTGAATCTCACTGGGGTACGGGTTCCACACACACTGACTCTCAGTGGGGTACGGGTTCCACACACACTGACTCTCACTGGGGTACGGGTTCCACACACACTGACTCTCACTGGAGTACGTGTTCCACACACACTGACTCTCACTGGGGTACGGGTTCCACACACACTGACTCTCACTGGGGTACGGGTTCAACACACAATGACTTTCACTGGGGTACCGGTTCCACACGCACGGACTCTCTCTGGGGTACGGGTTCCACACACACTGACTCTCACTGGGGTACGGATTCCACACACACTGACTCTCACTGGGGTACGGGTTCCACACACACTAACTCTCACTGGGCTACGGGTTCCACACACTGACTCTCACTGGGGTACGGGTTCCACACACACTGACTCTCACTGGGATCCGGGTTCCTCACACACTGACCCTCACTGGGGTACGGGTTCCACACACACTGATTCTCACTGGGATCCGGGTTCCACACACACTGACCCTCACTGGCATACAGGTTCCACACACACTGACTCCCACTGGGGTACGGGTTCCACACTCACTGACTCTCACTGGGGTATGGGTTCCACACAAACTGACTCTCACTGGGGTACGGGTTCCACACACACTGACCCTCACTGGGTTACGGGTTCCACACACACTGACTCTCACTGGGGGATGGGTTCCACACACTGACTCTCACTGGGGTACGGGTTCCACACACACTGAATCTCACTGGGGTACGGGTTTTACACACACAGACTCCCACTGGGGTACGGGTTCACACACACTGACCCTCACTGGGGTACGGGTTCCACATACACTGACTCTCATTGGGGGATGGGTTCCACACACATTGACTCTCACTGGGGTACGGGTTCCACACTCACTGATTCTCACTGGGGTACAGATTCCACACACACACTGACTCTCACTGGGTTACAGCATCCACACACACTGACTCTCACTGGGGTACGGGTTCCACACACACTGACTATCACTGGGGTACAGGTTTCACACACACTGACTCTCTCTGGGGTACGTGTTCCACCCACACTGACTCTCACTGTCGTACTGGTTCCACAAACACTGACTCTCACGGGGGTACGTGTTCCACCCACACTGACTCCCACTGGGGTACGTGTTCCACCCACACTGACTCTCACTGGGGTACGGGTTCCACACACACTGACCCTCACTGGGGGACTGGTTCCACACACACTGACTCTCATTGGGTTATGGGTTCCACACACCCTGACTCTCACTGGGGTATGGGTTCCCCACACACTGACTCTCACTGGGGTACGGGTTCCATACACACTGACTTTCACTGGGGTACGGGTTCCACACACACTGACTTTTACTGGGGTACGGGTTCCACAAACACTGACTCTCACTGGGGTACGGGTTCCCCACACACTGACTCTCACTGGGGTACGGATCCCACACACACTGAATCTCACGGGGGTACGTGTTCCACCCACACTGACTCTCATTGGGGTACGGGTTCCACACACACTGACCCTCACTGGGGGACGGGTTCCACACACACTGACTCTCATTGGGGTATGGGTTCCACACACACTGAGTCTCACTCGGGTATGGGTTCCACACACACTGACTCTCACTGGGGTACGGGTTCCACAAACACTGACTCTCACTGGGATACGGGTTCCACACACACTGACCCTCACTGGGGTACGGGTTCCACACACACTGGCTCTCACTGGGGTAAGGGTCCCACACACAATGACTCTCTCTGGGGTACGGATCCCACACACACACTGACTCTCACTGGGGTACAGTTTCCACACACACTGACTGTCACTGGGATACGGGTTCCACACACACTGACTCTCACTGGGGTACTGGTTCCACACACACTGACTCTCATTGGGGTATGGGTTCCACAGTCACTGACTCTCACTGGAGTATGGGTTGCAGACACACTGACTCTCACTATGGTACTGGTTCCACACACACTGACTCTCACTGGGGAACGGGTTCCACACACAGACTGACTCTCACTGTGGTACTGGTTCCACACAGACTGACTCTCACTGGGGTCCTGTTCCACACACATTGACTCTCATTGGAGTACAGGTTCCACACACACAGGCTCTCACTGGGGTATGGGATCCACACACACTGACTCTCATTGGGGTACGGGTTCCACACACACTGACTCTCACTGGGGTACGGTTCCACACACACTGACTCTCACTGGGGTACGGGTGCCACACTCACTCATTCTCACTGGGGTACAGATTCCACACACACACTGACTCTCACTGGGGTACAGCTTCCACACACGCTGACTGTCACTGGGGTACGGATTCTACACACACTGACTCTCACTGGGGTACGGCTTCCACACACACTGACTCTCACTGGGGTGCGGGTTCCACACACACTGAATCTCACTGGGATACGGGTTCCACACACACTGACTCTCACTGGGGTACAGGTTCCACACACACTGACTCTCACTGGGGTACGGGTTCCACACACACTGAATCTCACTGGGGTACGGGTTCCACACACACTGACTCTCACTGGGGTACAGGTTCCACACTCACTGACTCTCTCTGGGATACAGGTTCCACACACACTGAATCTCACTGGGGTACGGGTTCCAGACACGCTGACTCTCACTGGGGTACGGGTTCCACACACACTGACTCTCACTGGGGTACTGGTTCCACACACACTGACTCTCACTGGAGTACGGGTTCCACACACAATGACTCTCACTGGGGTACGGGTTCCACACACACTGACTCTCACTGGGGTACGGGTTCAACACACACTGACTTTCACTGGGGTACCGGTTCCACACACACGGACTCTCTCTGGGGTACGGGTTCCGCACACACTGACTCTCACCGGGGTACGGGTTCCACACACACTGACTCTCTCTGGCGTACGGGTTCCACACACACTGACTCTCACTGGGGTACGGGTTCCACACACATTAACTCTCACTGGGGTACGGGTTCCACACACATTAACTCTCACTGGGGTACGGGTTCCACACACACTAACTCTCACTGGGGTACTGTTCCACACGCATTGACTCTCACTGGGTTACTGGTTCCACTCTGGCTCTCACTGGGGTAAGGGTGCCACACACTCTGACTCTCATTGGGGTACGGGTTCCACACACACTGACTCTCACTGGGGTACGGTTCCACGCACACTGACTCTCACTGGGGTACGGGTTCCACACTCACTTACTCTCACTGGGGTACAGATTCCACACACACACTGACTCTCACTGGGGTACAGCTTCCACACACGCTGACTGTCACTGGGGTACGGGTTCTACACACACTGACTCTCACTGGGGTACGGGTGCCACACACACTGACTCTCAGTGGGGTCCGGCTTCCACACACACTGACTCTCACTGGGGTACGGGTTCCACACACTCTGACTCTCACTGGGGTGCGGGTTCCACACACACTGAATCTCACTGGGGTACGGGTTCCACACACACTGACTCTCACTGGGGTACAGGTTCCACACACACTCTCACTGGGGTATGGGTTCCACACACAATGAATCTCACTGGGGTACGGGTTCCACACACACTGACTCTCACTGGGGTACAGGTTCCATACTCACTGACTCTCTCTGGGATACAGGTTCCACACACACTGAATCTCACTGGGGTACGGGTTCCACACACACTGACTCTCAGTGGGGTACGGGTTCCACACACACTGACTCTCACTGGGGTACGGGTTCCACACACACTGACTCTCACTGGGGTACTGGTTCCACACACACTGACTCTCACTGGAGTACGTGTTCCACACACACTGACTCTCACTGGGGTACAGGTTCCACACACACTGACTCTCACTGGGGTACGGGTTCAACACACAATGACTTTCACTGGGGTACCGGTTCCACACGCACGGACTCTCTCTGGGGTACGGGTTCCACACACACTGACTCTCACTGGGGTACGGATTCCACACACACTGACTCTCACTGGGGTACGGGTTCCACACACACTAACTCTCACTGGGCTACGGGTTCCACACACTGACTCTCACTGGGGTACGGGTTCCACACACACTGACTCTCACTGTGGTACGGGTTCCGCACACACTGACTCTCACCGGGGTACGGGTTCCACACACACTGACTCTCACTGGGGTACGGGTTCCACACACATTGACTCTCACTGGGGTACGGGTTCCACACACACTGTCTCTCACTGGGGTACGGGTTCCACACACACTGACTCTCACTGGGGTACGGGTTCCACACACACTGACTCTCACTGGGGTACTGGTTCCACACACATTGACTCTCACTGGGGTACGGGTTCCACACACACTGACTCTCACTGGGGTACGGGTCCCACACAAACTGACTCTCACTGGGGTACGGGTTCCACACAAACTGACTCTCACTGGGGTACAAGTTCCACCCACACTGACTCTCACTGGGGTACTGATTCTACACACACTGACTCTCACTGGGGTACCGGTTCCACACACACTGACTCTCACTGGGGTACAGGTTCCACACTCACTGACTCTCTCTGGGATACAGGTTCCACACACACTGAATCTCACTGGGGTACGGGTTCCACACACACTGACTCTCAGTGGGGTACGGGTTCCACACACACTGACTCTCACTGGGGTACGGGTTCCACACACACTGACTCTCACTGGGGTACTGGTTCCACACACACTGACTCTCACTGGAGTACGGGTTCCACACACAATGACTCTCACTGGGGTACGGGTTCCACACACACTGACTCTCACTGGGGTACGGGTTCAACACACACCGACTTTCACTGGGGTACCGGTTCCACACGCACGGACTCTCTCTGGGGTACGGGTTCCACACACACTGACTCTCACTGGGGTACGGGTTCCACACACACTGACTCTCACTGGGGTACGGGTTCCACACACACTGACTCTCACTGGGCTACGGGTTCCACACACTGACTCTCACTGGGGTACGGGTTCCACACACTGACTCTCACTGGGGTATGTATGGGTTCCACACACACTGACTCTCACTGGGGTACGGGTTCCCTCTCTGGGGTACGTGTTCCACCCACACTGACTCTCACTGGGGTACAAGTTCCACACATACTGACTCTCACTGGGGTACGGGTTCCACACACACTGACTCTCACTGGGGTACAGGTTCCACACGCACTGACTCTTATTGGGGTACCGGTTCCACACACACTGACTATCACTGGGGTACAAGTTCCACCCACACTGACTCTCACTGGGGTACTGATTCTACACACACTGACTCTCACTGGGGTACCGGTTCCACACACACTGACTCTCACTGGGGTACTGATTCTACACACACTGACTCTCACTGGGGTACGGGTTCCACACACACTGACTTTCACTGGGGTACAGGTTCCACACACACTGACTCTCTCTGGGGTACGTGTTCCACCCACACTGACTCTCACTGTCGTACTGGTTCCACAAACACTGACTCTCACTGGAGTACGGGTTCCACCCACACTGACTCTCACTGTCGTACTGGTTCCACAAACACTGACTCTCACTGGGGTACAGGTTCCACACACACACTGACTCTCACTGGGGTACGGGTTCCAAACACACTGACTCTCACTGGGGTACAGGTTCCACACACACTGACTCTCACTGGGGTACAGGTTCCACTCACACACTGACTCTCTCTGGGGTACGAGTTCCACACACACTGACTCTCATTGGGGTACGGGTTCCACACACACTGAGTCTCACTGGGGTTTGGGTTCCACACACATTGACTCTCACTGGGGTACGGGTTCCACACACACTGTCTCTCACTGGGGTACGGGTTCCACACACACTGACTCTCACTGGGGTACGGGTTCCACACACACTGACTCTCACTGGGGTACTGGTTCCACACACATTGACTCTCACTGGGGTACGGGTTCCACACACACTGACTCTCACTGGGGTACGGGTCCCACACAAACTGACTCTCACTGGGGTACGGGTTCCACACAAACTGACTCTCACTGGGGTACAAGTTCCACCCACACTGACTCTCACTGGGGTAATGATTCTACACACACTGACTCTCACTGGGGTACCGGTTCCACACACACTGACTCTCACTGGGGTACAGGTTCCACACTCACTGACTCTCTCTGGGATACAGGTTCCACACACACTGAATCTCACTGGGGTACGGGTTCCACACACACTGACTCTCAGTGGGGTACGGGTTCCACACACACTGACTCTCACTGGGGTACGGGTTCCACACACACTGACTCTCACTGGGGTACTGGTTCCACACACACTGACTCTCACTGGAGTACGGGTTCCACACACACTGACTCTTACTGGGGTACGGGTTCCACACACACTGGCTCTCACTGGGGTACGGGTTCAACACACACTGACTTTCACTGGGGTACCGGTTCCACACGCACGGACTCTCTCTGGGGTACGGGTTCCACACACACTGACTCTCACTGGGGTACGGGTTCCACACACACTGACTCTCACTGGGGTACGGGTTCCACACACACTGACTCTCACTGGGCTACGGGTTCCACACACTGACTCTCACTGGGGTACGGGTTCCACACACTGACTCTCACTGGGGTATGTATGGGTTCCACACACACTGACTCTCACTGGGGTACGGGTTCCGCACACACTGACTCTCACCGGGGTACGGGTTCCACACACACTGACTCTGTCTGGGGTACGGGTTCCACACACACTGACTCTCACTGGGGTACGGGTTCCACACACTGACTCTCACTGGGCTATGGGTTCCACACACACTGACTCTCACTGGGGTACGGGTTCCACACACACTGACTCTCACTGGGGTACTGGTTCCACACACATTGACTCTCACTGGGGTACGGGTTCCACACACACTGACTGTCACTGGGGTACTGGTTCCACACACATTGACTCTCACTGGGGTACGGGTTCCACACACACTGTCTCTCACTGGGGTACGGGTTCCACACACACTGACTCTCACTGGGGTACGGGTTCCACACACACTGACTCTCACTGGGGTACTGGTTCCACACACACTGACTCTCACTGGGGTACTGGTTCCACACACATTTATTCTCACTGGGGTACGGGTTCCACACACACTGACTCTCACTGGGGTACGGGTCCCACACAAACCGACTCTCACTGGGGTACGGGCTCCACACACACTGACTCTCACTGGGGTACGGGTTCCACACTCACTGACTCTCTCTGGGGTACGGGTTCCACACACACTGGCTCTCACTGTGGTACTGGTTCCACACACACTGACTCTCTCTGGGGTACGGGTTCCACACACACTGATCCACACTGGGGTACGGGTTCCACACACACTGACTCTCTCTGGGGTACGTGTTCCACCCACACTGACTCTCACTGGGGTACGGTTTCCACACACACTGGGTCTCTCTGGGGTACGGGTTCCACACACACTGACTCTCACTGGGGTACAAGTTCCACACATACTGACTCTCACTGGGGTACGGGTTCCACACACATTGACTCTCACTGGGGTACGGGTTCCACACACACTGTCTCTCACTGGGGTACGGGTTCCACACACACTGACTCTCACTGGGGTACGGGTTCCACACACACTGACTCTCACTGGGGTACTGGTTCCACACACATTGACTCTCACTGGGGTACGGGTTCCACACACACTGACTCTCACTGGGGTACGGGTCCCACACAAACTGACTCTCACTGGGGTACGGGTTCCACACAAACTGACTCTCACTGGGGTACAAGTTCCACCCACACTGACTCTCACTGGGGTACTTATTCTACACACACTGACTCTCACTGGGGTACCGGTTCCACACACACTGACTCTCACTGGGGTACAGGTTCCACACTCACTGACTCTCTCTGGGATACAGGTTCCACACACACTGAATCTCACTGGGGTACGGGTTCCACACACACTGACTCTCAGTGGGGTACGGGTTCCACACACACTGACTCTCACTGAAGTACGGGTTCCACACACACTGACTCTCACTGGGGTACTGGTTCCACACACACTGACTCTCACTGGAGTACGGGTTCCACACACAATGACTCTCACTGGGGTACGGGTTCCACACACACTGACTCTCACTGGGGTACGGGTTCAACACACACCGACTTTCACTGGGGTACCGGTTCCACACGCACGGACTCTCTCTGGGGTACGGGTTCCACACACACTGACTCTCACTGGGGTACGGGTTCCACACACACTGACTCTCACTGGGGTACGGGTTCCACACACACTGACTCTCACTGGGCTACGGGTTCCACACACTGACTCTCACTGGGGTACGGGTTCCACACACTGACTCTCACTGTCGTACTGGTTCCACAAACACTGACTCTCACTGGGGTACAGGTTCCACACACACACTGACTCTCACTGGGGTACGGGTTCCAAACACACTGACTCTCACTGGGGTACAGGTTCCACACACACTGACTCTCACTGGGGTACAGGTTCCACTCACACACTGACTCTCTCTGGGGTACGAGTTCCACACACACTGACTCTCATTGGGGTACGGGTTCCACACACACTGAGTCTCACTGGGGTTTGGGTTCCACACACATTGACTCTCACTGGGGTACGGGTTCCACACACACTGTCTCTCACTGGGGTACGGGTTCCACACACACTGACTCTCACTGGGGTACGGGTTCCACACACACTGACTCTCACTGGGGTACTGGTTCCACACACATTGACTCTCACTGGGGTACGGGTTCCACACACACTGACTCTCACTGGGGTACGGGTCCCACACAAACTGACTCTCACTGGGGTACGGGTTCCACACAAACTGACTCTCACTGGGGTACAAGTTCCACCCACACTGACTCTCACTGGGGTAATGATTCTACACACACTGACTCTCACTGGGGTACCGGTTCCACACACACTGACTCTCACTGGGGTACAGGTTCCACACTCACTGACTCTCTCTGGGATACAGGTTCCACACACACTGAATCTCACTGGGGTACGGGTTCCACACACACTGACTCTCAGTGGGGTACGGGTTCCACACACACTGACTCTCACTGGGGTACGGGTTCCACACACACTGACTCTCACTGGGGTACTGGTTCCACACACACTGACTCTCACTGGAGTACGGGTTCCACACACACTGACTCTTACTGGGGTACGGGTTCCACACACACTGGCTCTCACTGGGGTACGGGTTCAACACACACTGACTTTCACTGGGGTACCGGTTCCACACGCACGGACTCTCTCTGGGGTACGGGTTCCACACACACTGACTCTCACTGGGGTACGGGTTCCACACACACTGACTCTCACTGGGGTACGGGTTCCACACACACTGACTCTCACTGGGCTACGGGTTCCACACACTGACTCTCACTGGGGTACGGGTTCCACACACTGACTCTCACTGGGGTATGTATGGGTTCCACACACACTGACTCTCACTGGGGTACGGGTTCCGCACACACTGACTCTCACCGGGGTACGGGTTCCACACACACTGACTCTGTCTGGGGTACGGGTTCCACACACACTGACTCTCACTGGGGTACGGGTTCCACACACTGACTCTCACTGGGCTATGGGTTCCACACACACTGACTCTCACTGGGGTACGGGTTCCACACACACTGACTCTCACTGGGGTACTGGTTCCACACACATTGACTCTCACTGGGGTACGGGTTCCACACACACTGACTGTCACTGGGGTACTGGTTCCACACACATTGACTCTCACTGGGGTACGGGTTCCACACACACTGTCTCTCACTGGGGTACGGGTTCCACACACACTGACTCTCACTGGGGTACGGGTTCCACACACACTGACTCTCACTGGGGTACTGGTTCCACACACACTGACTCTCACTGGGGTACTGGTTCCACACACATTTATTCTCACTGGGGTACGGGTTCCACACACACTGACTCTCACTGGGGTACGGGTCCCACACAAACCGACTCTCACTGGGGTACGGGCTCCACACACACTGACTCTCACTGGGGTACGGGTTCCACACTCACTGACTCTCTCTGGGGTACGGGTTCCACACACACTGGCTCTCACTGTGGTACTGGTTCCACACACACTGACTCTCTCTGGGGTACGGGTTCCACACACACTGACCCACACTGGGGTACGGGTTCCACACACACTGACTCTCTCTGGGGTACGTGTTCCACCCACACTGACTCTCACTGGGGTACGGTTTCCACACACACTGGGTCTCTCTGGGGTACGGGTTCCACACACACTGACTCTCACTGGGGTACAAGTTCCACACATACTGACTCTCACTGGGGTACGGGTTCCACACACATTGACTCTCACTGGGGTACGGGTTCCACACACACTGTCTCTCACTGGGGTACGGGTTCCACACACACTGACTCTCACTGGGGTACGGGTTCCACACACACTGACTCTCACTGGGGTACTGGTTCCACACACATTGACTCTCACTGGGGTACGGGTTCCACACACACTGACTCTCACTGGGGTACGGGTCCCACACAAACTGACTCTCACTGGGGTACGGGTTCCACACAAACTGACTCTCACTGGGGTACAAGTTCCACCCACACTGACTCTCACTGGGGTACTGATTCTACACACACTGACTCGCACTGGGGTACCGGTTCCACACACACTGACTCTCACTGGGGTACAGGTTCCACACTCACTGACTCTCTCTGGGATACAGGTTCCACACACACTGAATCTCACTGGGGTACGGGTTCCACACACACTGACTCTCAGTGGGGTACGGGTTCCACACACACTGACTCTCACTGGGGTACGGGTTCCACACACACTGACTCTCACTGGGGTACTGGTTCCACACACACTGACTCTCACTGGAGTACGGGTTCCACACACAATGACTCTCACTGGGGTACGGGTTCCACACACACTGACTCTCACTGGGGTACGGGTTCAACACACACCGACTTTCACTGGGGTACCGGTTCCACACGCACGGACTCTCTCTGGGGTACGGGTTCCACACACACTGACTCTCACTGGGGTACGGGTTCCACACACACTGACTCTCACTGGGGTACGGGTTCCACACACACTGACTCTCACTGGGCTACGGGTTCCACACACTGACTCTCACTGGGGTACGGGTTCCACACACTGACTCTCACTGGGGTATGTATGGGTTCCACACACACTGACTCTCACTGGGGTACGGGTTCCCTCTCTGGGGTACGTGTTCCACCCACACTGACTCTCACTGGGGTACAAGTTCCACACATACTGACTCTCACTGGGGTACGGGTTCCACACACACTGACTCTCACTGGGGTACAGGTTCCACACGCACTGACTCTTATTGGGGTACCGGTTCCACACACACTGACTATCACTGGGGTACAAGTTCCACCCACACTGACTCTCACTGGGGTACTGATTCTACACACACTGACTCTCACTGGGGTACGGGATCCACACACAATGACTCTCACTGGGGTACGGGTTCCACACACACTGACTCTCACTGGGGTACCGGTTCCACACACACTGACTCTCACTGGGGTACTGATTCTACACACACTGACTCTCACTGGGGTACGGGTTCCACACACACTGACTTTCACTGGGGTACAGGTTCCACACACACTGACTCTCTCTGGGGTACGTGTTCCACCACACTGACACTCACTGTCGTACTGGTTCCACAAACACTGACTCTCACTGGAGTACGGGTTCCACCCACACTGACTCTCACTGTCGTACTGGTTCCACAAACACTGACTCTCACTGGGGTACAGGTTCCACACACACACTGACTCTCACTGGGGTACGGGTTCCAAACACACTGACTCTCACTGGGGTACAGGTTCCACACACACTGACTCTCACTGGGGTATAGGTTCCACTCACACACTGACTCTCTCTGGGGTACGAGTTCCACACACACTGACTCTCATTGGGGTACGGGTTCCACACACACTGAGTCTCACTGGGGTTTGGGTTCCACACACATTGACTCTCACTGGGGTACGGGTTCCACACACACTGTCTCTCACTGGGGTACGGGTTCCACACACACTGACTCTCACTGGGGTACGGGTTCCACACACACTGACTCTCACTGGGGTACTGGTTCCACACACATTGACTCTCACTGGGGTACGGGTTCCACACACACTGACTCTCACTGGGGTACGGGTCCCACACAAACTGACTCTCACTGGGGTACGGGTTCCACACAAACTGACTCTCACTGGGGTACAAGTTCCACCCACACTGACTCTCACTGGGGTAATGATTCTACACACACTGACTCTCACTGGGGTACCGGTTCCACACACACTGACTCTCACTGGGGTACAGTTTCCACACTCACTGACTCTCTCTGGGATACAGGTTCCACACACACTGAATCTCACTGGGGTACGGGTTCCACACACACTGACTCTCAGTGGGGTACGGGTTCCACACACACTGACTCTCACTGGGGTACGGGTTCCACACACACTGACTCTCACTGGGGTACTGGTTCCACACACACTGACTCTCACTGGAGTACGGGTTCCACACACACTGACTCTCACTGGGGTACGGGTTCCACACACACTGACTCTCACTGGGGTACGGGTTCAACACACACTGACTTTCACTGGGGTACCGGTTCCACACGCACGGACTCTCTCTGGGGTACGGGTTCCACACACACTGACTCTCACTGGGGTACGGGTTCCACACACACTGACTCTCACTGGGGTACGGGTTCCACACACACTGACTCTCACTGGGCTACGGGTTCCACACACTGACTCTCACTGGGGTACGGGTTCCACACACTGACTCTCACTGGGGTATGTATGGGTTCCACACACACTGACTCTCACTGGGGTACGGGTTCCGCACACACTGACTCTCACCGGGGTACGGGTTCCACACACACTGACTCTGTCTGGGGTACGGGTTCCACACACAATGACTCTCACTGGGGTACGGGTTCCACACACTGACTCTCACTGGGCTACGGGTTCCACACACACTGACTCTCACTGGGGTACGGGTTCCACACACACTGACTCTCACTGGGGTATTGGTTCCACACACATTGACTCTCACTGGGGTACGGGTTCCACACACACTGACTGTCACTGGGGTACTGGTTCCACACACATTGACTCTCACTGGGGTACGGGTTCCACACACACTGACTCTCACTGGGGTACGGGTTCCACACACACTGACTCTCACTGGGGTACTGGTTCCACACACACTGACTCTCACTGGGGTACTGGTTCCACACACATTTATTCTCACTGGGGTACGGGTTCTACACACACTGACTCTCACTGGGGTACGGGTCCCACACAAACTGACTCTCACTGGGGTACGGGCTCCACACACACTGACTCTCACTGGGGTACGGGTTCCACACTCACTGACTCTCTCTGGGGTACGGGTTCCACACACACTGGCTCTCACTGTGGTACTGGTTCCACACACACTGACTCTCTCTGGGGTACGGGTTCCACACACACTGACCCTCACTGGGGTACGGGTTCCACACACACTGACTCTCTCTGGGGTACGTGTTCCACCCACACTGACTCTCACTGGGGTACGGTTTCCACACACACTGGGTCTCTCTGGGGTACGGGTTCCACACACACTGACTCTCACTGGTGTACAAGTTCCACACGCACTGACTCTCATTGGGGTACCGGTTCCACACACACTGACTATCACTGGGGTACAAGTTCCACCCACACTGACTCTCACTGGGGTACTGATTCTACACACACTGACTCTCACTGGGGTACAAGTTCCACACGCACTGACTCTCATTGGGGTACCGGTTCCACACACACTGACTATCACTGGGGTACAAGTTCCACCCACACTGACTCTCACTGGGGTACTGATTCTACACACACTGACTCTCACTGGGGTACGGGTTCCACACACACTGACTCTCACTGGGGTACGGGTTCCACACACACTGACTCTCACTGGGGTACGGGTTCCACCCACAATGACTCTCACTGTCGTACTGGTTCCACAAACACTGACTCTCACGGGGGTACGTGTTCCACCCACACTGACTCTCACTGTCGTACTGGTTCCACACACACTGACTCTCACTGGAGTACGGGTTCCACCCACACTGACTCTCACTGTCGTACTGGTTCCATACACACTGACTCTCACTGGGGTACGGGTTCCACACACACTGACTCTCACTGGGGTACGTGTTCCACCCACACTGACTCTCACTGGGGTACGGTTTCCACACACACTGGCTCTCTCTGGGGTACGTGTTCCACCCACACTGACTTTCACTCGGGTATCGGTTCCACACGCACGGACTCTCTCTGGGGTACGGATTCCACACACACTGACTCTCACTGGGGTACGGGTTCCACACACACTGACTCTCACTGGGGTACGGGTTCGACACACACTGACTCTCACTGGGCTACGGGTTCCACACACTGACTCTCACTGGGGTACGGGTTCCACACACTGACTCTCACTGGGGTATGTATGGGTTCCACACACACTGACTCTCACTGGGGTACGGGTTCCGCACACACTGACTCTCACCGGGGTACGGGTTCCACACACACTGACTCTGTCTGGGGTACGGGTTCCACACACACTGACTCTCACTGGGGTACGGGTTCCACACACTGACTCTCACTGGGGTATGGGTTCCACACACACTGACTCTCACTGGGGTACGGGGTCCACACACACTGACTCTCACTGGGGTACTGGTTCCACACACATTGACTCTCACTGGGGTACGGGTTCCACACACACTGACTCTCACTGGGGTACTGGTTCCACACACATTAACTCTCACTGGGGTACGGGTTCCACACACACTGTCTCTCACTGGGGTACGGGTTCCACACACACTGACTCTCACTGGGGTACGGGTTGCACACACACTGACTCTCACTGGGGTACTGGTTCCACACACACTGACTCTCACTGGGGTACTGGTTCCACACACATTGATTCTCACTGGGGTAAGGGTTCCACACACACTGACTCTCACTGGGGTACGGGTCCCACACAAACTGACTCTCACTGGGGTACGGGTTCCACACACGCTGACTCTCACTGGGGTACGGGTTCCACACTCACTGACTCTCTCTGGGGTACGGGTTCCACACACACTGGCTCTCACTGTTGTACTGGTTCCACACACACTGACTCTCTCTGGGGTACGGGTTCCACACACACTGACCCTCACTGAGGTACGGGTTCCACACACACTGACTCTCTCTGGGGTACGTGTTCCACACACAATGACTCTCACTGGGGTACGGGTTCCACACACACTGACTCTCACTGTGGTACGGGTTCCGCACACACTGACTCTCTCTGGGGTACGTGTTTGACACACACTGACTCTCACTGGGGTACGGGTTCCACACACACTGACTCTCACTGGGGTACGGGTTCCACACACACTGACTCTCACTGGGATCCGGGTTCCACACACACTGACCCTCACTGGTGTACGGGTTCCACACACACTGATTCTCACTGGGGTACGGGTTCCACACACACTGACTCTCACTGGGATCCGGGTTCCTCACACACTGACCCTCACTGGGGTACGGGTTCCACACACACTGATTCTCACTGGGATCCGGGTTCCACACACACTGACCCTCACTGGCATACAGGTTCCACACACACTGACTCCCACTGGGGTACGGGTTCCACACTCACTGACTCTCACTGGGGTATGGGTTCCACACAATCTGACTCTCACTGGGGTACGGGTTCCACACACACTGACCCTCACTGGGTTACGGGTTCCACACACACTGACTCTCACTGGGGGATGGGTTCCACACACTGACTCTCACTGGGGTACGGGTTCCACACACACTGAATCTCACTGGGGTACGGGTTCCACACACACAGACTCCCACTGGGGTACGGGTTCACACACACTGACCCTCACTGGGGTACGGGTTCCACACACACTGACTCTCATTGGGGGATGGGTTCCACACACACTGACTCTCACTGGGGAACAGATTCCACACATACACTGACTCTCACTGGGGTACAGCTTCCACACACACTGACTCTCACTGGGGTACGGGTTCCACACACACTGACTCTCACTGGGGTACTGTTCCACATGCATTGACTCTCACTGGGGTGCTGGTTCCACACTGGCTCTCACTGGGGTAAGGGTCCCACACACAATGACTCTCTCTGGGGTACGGATTCCACACACACTGACTCTCACTGGGGTATGGGTTCCACACACACTGTCCCTCACTGGGGTACTGGTTCCACACACACTGACTCTCATTGGGGTATGGGTTCCACACTCACTGACACTCTCTGGGGTATGTGTTCCACCCACATTGACTCTCACTGTGGTACTGGTTCCACACACACTGACTCTCACTGGGGTACGGGTTCCACACACATACTGACTCTCACTGTGGTACTGGTTCCACACACACTGACTCTCACTGGGGTCCTGTTCCACACACATTGACTCTCATTGGGGTACTGGTTCCACACACACAGGCTCTCACTGGGGTATGGGATCCACACACACTGACTCTCACTGGGGTACGGGTTCCACACACACTGACTCTCACTGGGGTATGGGTGCCACACACACTGACTCTCATTGGGGTACGGGTTCCACACACACTGACTCTCACAGGGGTACGGTTCCACACACATTGACTCTCACTGGGGTACGGGTTCCACACTCACTGACTCTCACTGGGGTACAGATTCCACACACACACTGACTCTCACTGGGTTACAGCTTCCACACACACTGACTCTCACTGGGGTACGGGTTCTACACGCACTGACTATCACTGGGGTACAGGTTTCACACACACTGACTCTCTCTGGGGTACGTGTTCCACCCACACTGACTCTCACTGTCGTACTGGTTCCACAAACACTGACTCTCACGGGGGTACGTGTTCCACCCACACTGACTCCCACTGGGGTACGTGTTCCACCCACACTGACTCTCACTGGGGTACGGGTTCCACACACACTGACCCTCACTGGGGGACTGGTTCCACACACACTGACTCTCATTGGGTTATGGGTTCCACACACCCTGACTCTCACTGGGGTATGGGTTCCCCACACACTGACTCTCACTGGGGTACGGGTTCCATACACACTGACTTTCACTGGGGTACGGGTTCCACACACACTGACTTTTACTGGGGTACGGGTTCCACAAACACTGACACTCACTGGGGGACGAGTTCCATACACACTGACTCTCATTGGGGTATGGGTTCCACACACACTGGCTCTCACTGGGGTACGGGTTCCACACACACTGACTCTCACTGGGGTACGGGTTCCCCACACACTGACTCTCACTGGGGTATGGGTTCCACACACAATGACTCTCTCTGGGGTACGGATCCCACACACACTGAATCTCACGGGGGTACGTGTTCCACCCACACTGACTCTCATTGGGGTACGGGTTCCACACACACTGACCCTCACTGGGGGACGGGTTCCACACACACTGACTCTCATTGGGGTATGGGTTCCACACACACTGAGTCTCACTCGGGTATGGGTTCCACACACACTGTCTCTCACTGGGGTACGGGTTCCACAAACACTGACTCTCACTGGGATACGGGTTCCACACACACTGACCCTCACTGGGGTACGGGTTCCACACACACTGGCTCTCACTGGGGTAAGGGTCCCACACACAATGACTCTCTCTGGGGTGCGGATCCCACACACACACTGACTCTCACTGGGGTACAGCTTCCACACACACTGACTGTCACTGGGATACGGGTTCCACACACACTGACCCTCACTGGGGTACTGGTTCCACACACACTGACTCTCATTGGGGTATGGGTTCCACAGTCACTGACTCTCACTGGAGTATGGGTTGCAGACACACTGACTCTCACTGTGATACTGGTTCCACACACACTGACTCTCACTGGGGAACGGGTTCCACACACAGACTGACTCTCACTGTGGTACTGGTTCCACACAGACTGACTCTCACTGGGGTCCTGTTCCACACACATTGACTCTCATTGGAGTACAGGTTCCACACACACAGGCTCTCACTGGGGTATGGGATCCACACACACTGACTCTCATTGGGGTACGGGTTCCACACACACTGACTCTCACTGGGGTACGGTTCCACACACACTGACTCTCACTGGGGTACGGGTGCCACACTCACTCATTCTCACTGGGGTACAGATTCCACACACACACTGACTCTCACTGGGGTACAGCTTCCACACACGCTGACTGTCACTGGGGTACGGATTCTACACACACTGACTCTCACTGGGGTACGGCTTCCACACACACTGACTCTCACTGGGGTGCGGGTTCCACACACACTGAATCTCACTGGGATACGGGTTCCACACACACTGACTCTCACTGGGGTACAGGTTCCACACACACTGACTCTCACTGGGGTACGGGTTCCACACACACTGAATCTCACTGGGGTACGGGTTCCACACACACTGACTCTCACTGGGGTACAGGTTCCACACTCACTGACTCTCTCTGGGATACAGGTTCCACACACACTGAATCTCACTGGGGTACGGGTTCCTGACACGCTGACTCTCACTGGGGTACGGGTTCCACACACACTGACTCTCACTGGGGTACTGGTTCCACACACACTGACTCTCACTGGAGTACGGGTTCCACACACAATGACTCTCACTGGGGTACGGGTTCCACACACACTGACTCTCACTGGGGTACGGGTTCAACACACACTGACTTTCACTGGGGTACCGGTTCCACACACACGGACTCTCTCTGGGGTACGGGTTCCGCACACACTGACTCTCACCGGGGTACGGGTTCCACACACACTGACTCTCTCTGGCGTACGGGTTCCACACACACTGACTCTCACTGGGGTACGGGTTCCACACACATTGACTCTCACTGGGGTACGGGTTCCACACACACTGTCTCTCACTGGGGTACGGGTTCCACACACACTAACTCTCACTGGGGTACTGTTCCACACGCATTGACTCTCACTGGGTTACTGGTTCCACTCTGGCTCTCACTGGGGTAAGGGTGCCACACACTCTGACTCTCATTGGGGTACGGGTTCCACACACACTGACTCTCACTGGGGTACGGTTCCACACAAACTGACTCTCACTGGGGTACGGGTTCCACACTCACTTACTCTCACTGGGGTACAGATTCCACACACACACTGACTCTCACTGGGGTACAGCTTCCACACACGCTGACTGTCACTGGGGTACGGGTTCTACACACACTGACTCTCACTGGGGTACGGGTGCCACACACACTGACTCTCAGTGGGGTACGGGTTCAACACACACTGACTTTCACTGGGGTACCGGTTCCACACGCACGGACTCTCTCTGGGGTACGGGTTCCACACACACTGACTCTCACTGGGGTACGGGTTCCACACACACTGACTCTCACTGGGGTACGGGTTCCACACACACTGACTCTCACTGGGCTACGGGTTCCACACACTGACTCTCACTGGGGTACGGGTTCCACACACTGACTCTCACTGGGGTATGTATGGGTTCCACACACACTGACTCTCACTGGGGTACGGGGTCCGCACACACTGACTCTCACCGGGGTACGGGTTCCACACACACTGACTCTGTCTGGGGTACGGGTTCCACACACACTGACTCTCACTGGGGTACGGGTTCCACACACTGACTCTCACTGGGCTATGGGTTCCACACACACTGACTCTCACTGGGGTACGGGTTCCACACACACTGACTCTCACTGGGGTACTGGTTCCACACACATTGACTCTCACTGGGGTACGGGTTCCACACACACTGACTCTCACTGGGGTACTGGTTCCACACACATTGATTCTCACTGGGGTAAGGGTTCCACACACACTGACTCTCACTGGGGTACGGGTCCCACACAAACTGACTCTCACTGGGGTACGGGCTCCACACACACTGACTCTCACTGGGGTACGGGTTCCACACTCACTGACTCTCTCTGGGGTACGGGTTCCACACACACTGGCTCTCACTGTTGTACTGGTTCCACACACACTGACTCTCTCTGGGGTACGGGTTCCACACACACTGACCCTCACTGAGGTACGGGTTCCACACACACTGACTCTCTCTGGGGTACGTGTTCCACACACAATGACTCTCACTGGGGTACGGGTTCCACACACACTGACTCTCACTGTGGTACGGGTTCCGCACACACTGACTCTCTCTGGGGTTCGTGTTTGACACACACTGACTCTCACTGGGGTACGGGTTCCACACACACTGACTCTCACTGGGGTACGGGTTCCACACACACTGACTCTCACTGGGATCCGGGTTCCACACACACTGACCCTCACTGGTGTACGGGTTCCACACACACTGATTCTCACTGGGGTACGGGTTCCACACACACTGACTCTCACTGGGATCCGGGTTCCTCACACACTGACCCTCACTGGGGTACGGGTTCCACACACACTGATTCTCACTGGGATCCGGGTTCCACACACACTGACCCTCACTGGCATACAGGTTCCACACACACTGACTCCCACTGGGGTACAGGTTTCACACACACTGACTCTCTCTGGGGTACGTGTTCCACCCACACTGACTCTCACTGTCGTACTGGTTCCACAAACAATGACTCTCACGGGGGTACGTGTTCCACCCACACTGACTCCCACTGGGGTACGTGTTCCACCCACACTGACTCTCACTGGGGTACGGGTTCCACACACACTGACCCTCACTGGGGGACTGGTTCCACACACACTGACTCTCATTGGGTTATGGGTTCCACACACCCTGACTCTCACTGGGGTATGGGTTCCCCACACACTGACTCTCACTGGGGTACGGGTTCCATACACACTGACTTTCACTGGGGTACGGGTTCCACACACACTGACTTTTACTGGGGTACGGGTTCCACAAACACTGACACTCACTGGGGGACGAGTTCCATACACACTGACTCTCATTGGGGTATGGGTTCCACACACACTGGCTCTCACTGGGGTACGGGTTCCACACACACTGACTCTCACTGGGGTACGGGTTCCACCCACACTGACTCTCATTGGGGTACGGGTTCCACACACACTGACCCTCACTGGGGGACGGGTTCCACACACACTGACTCTCATTGGGGTATGGGTTCCACACACACTGAGTCTCACTCGGGTATGGGTTCCACACACACTGACTCTCACTGGGGTACGGGTTCCACAAACACTGACTCTCACTGGGATACGGGTTCCACACACACTGACCCTCACTGGGGTACGGGTTCCACACACACTGGCTCTCACTGGGGTAAGGGTCCCACACACAATGACTCTCTCTGGGGTACGGATCCCACACACACACTGACTCTCACTGGGGTACAGCTTCCACACACACTGACTGTCACTGGGATACGGGTTCCACACACACTGACCCTCACTGGGGTACTGGTTCCACACACACTGACACTCATTGGGGTATGGGTTCCACAGTCACTGACTCTCACTGGAGTATGGGTTGCAGACACACTGACTCTCAATGTGGTACTGGTTCCACACACACTGACTCTCACTGGGGAACGGGTTCCACACACAGACTGACTCTCACTGTGGTACAGGTTCCACACAGACTGACTCTCACTGGGGTCCTGTTCCACACACATTGACTCTCATTGGAGTACAGGTTCCACACACACAGGCTCTCACTGGGGTATGGGATCCACACACACTGACTCTCATTGGGGTACGGGTTCCACACACACTGACTCTCACTGGGGTACGGTTCCACACACACTGACTCTCACTGGGGTACGGGTGCCACACTCACTCATTCTCACTGGGGTACAGATTCCACACACACACTGACTCTCACTGGGGTACAGCTTCCACACACGCTGACTGTCACTGGGGTACGCATTCTACACACACTGACTCTCACTGGGGTACGGCTTCCACACACACTGACTCTCACTGGGGTGCGGGTTCCACACACACTGAATCTCACTGGGATACGGGTTCCACACACACTGACTCTCACTGGGGTACAGGTTCCACACACACTGACTCTCACTGGGGTACGGGTTCCACACACACTGAATCTCACTGGGGTACGGGTTCCACACACACTGACTCTCACTGGGGTACAGGTTCCACACTCACTGACTCTCTCTGGGATACAGGTTCCACACACACTGAATCTCACTGGGGTACGGGTTCCAGACACGCTGACTCTCACTGGGGTACGGGTTCCACACACACTGACTCTCACTGGGGTACTGGTTCCACACACACTGACTCTCACTGGAGTACGGGTTCCACACACAATGACTCTCACTGGGGTACGGGTTCCACACACACTGACTCTCACTGGGGTACGGGTTCAACACACACTGACTTTCACTGGGGTACCGGTTCCACACACACGGACTCTCTCTGGGGTACGGGTTCCGCACACACTGACTCTCACCGGGGTACGGGTTCCACACACACTGACTCTCTCTGGCGTACGGGTTCCACACACACTGACTCTCACTGGGGTACGGGTTCCACACACATTGACTCTCACTGGGGTACGGGTTCCACACACACTGTCTCTCACTGGGGTACGGGTTCCACACACACTAACTCTCACTGGGGTACTGTTCCACACGCATTGACTCTCACTGGGTTACTGGTTCCACTCTGGCTCTCACTGGGGTAAGGGTGCCACACACTCTGACTCTCATTGGGGTACGGGTTCCACACACACTGACTCTCACTGGGGTACGGTTCCACACAAACTGACTCTCACTGGGGTACGGGTTCCACACTCACTTACTCTCACTGGGGTACAGATTCCACACACACACTGACTCTCACTGGGGTACAGCTTCCACACACGCTGACTGTCACTGGGGTACGGGTTCTACACACACTGACTCTCACTGGGGTACGGGTGCCACACACACTGACTCTCAGTGGGGTACGGGTTCAACACACACTGACTTTCACTGGGGTACCGGTTCCACACGCACGGACTCTCTCTGGGGTACGGGTTCCACACACACTGACTCTCACTGGGGTACGGGTTCCACACACACTGACTCTCACTGGGGTACGGGTTCCACACACACTGATTCTCACTGGGCTACGGGTTCCACACACTGACTCTCACTGGGGTACGGGTTCCACACACTGACTCTCACTGGGGTATGTATGGGTTCCACACACACTGACTCTCACTGGGGTACGGGTTCCGCACACACTGACTCTCACCGGGGTACGGGTTCCACACACACTGACTCTGTCTGGGGTACGGGTTCCACACACACTGACTCTCACTGGGGTACGGGTTCCACACACTGACTCTCACTGGGCTATGGGTTCCACACACACTGACTCTCACTGGGGTACGGGTTCCACACACACTGACTCTCACTGGGGTACTGGTTCCACACACATTGACTCTCACTGGGGTACGGGTTCCACACACACTGACTGTCACTGGGGTACTGGTTCCACACACATTGACTCTCACTGGGGTACGGGTTCCACACACACTGTCTCTCACTGGGGTACGGGTTCCACACACACTGACTCTCACTGGGGTACGGGTTCCACACACACTGACTCTCACTGGGGTACTGGTTCCACACACACTGACTCTCACTGGGGTACGGGTTCCACACACACTGACTCTCACTGGGGTACGGGTCCCACACAAACTGACTCTCACTGGGGTACGGGCTCCACACACACTGACTCTCACTGGGGTACGGGTTCCACACTCACTGACTCTCTCTGGGGTACGGGTTCCACACACACTGGCTCTCACTGTGGTACTGGTTCCACACACACTGACTCTCTCTGGGGTACGGGTTCCACACACACTGACCCTCACCGGGGTACGGGTTCCACACACACTGACTCTCTCTGGGGTACGTGTTCCACCCACACTGACTCTCACTGGGGTACGGTTTCCACACACACGGGGTCTCTCTGGGGTACGGGTTCCACACACACTGACTCTCACTGGGGTACAAGTTCCACACATACTGACTCTCACTGGGGTACGGGTTCCACACACACTGACTCTCACTGGGGTACAAGTTCCACACGCACTGACTCTCATTGGGGTACCGGTTCCACACACACTGACTATCACTGGGGTACAAGTTCCACCCACACTGACTCTCACTGGGGTACTGATTCTACACACACTGACTCTCACTGGGGTACGGGATCCACACACAATGACTCTCACTGGGGTACGGGTTCCACACACACTGACTCTCACTGGGGTACGGGTTCCACACACACTGACTCTCACTGGGGTACGGGTTCCACACACACTGCCTCTCACTGGGGTACGGGTTCCACCCACAATGACTCTCACTGTCGTACTGGTTCCACAAACACTGACTCTCACGGGGGTACGTGTTCCACCCACACTGACTCTCACTGTCGTACTGGTTCCACACACACTGACTCTCACTGGGGTACTGGTTCCACACACACTGACTCTCACTGGAGTACGGGTTCCACCCACACTGACTCTCACTGGCGTACTGGTTCCATACACACTGACTCTCACTGGGGTACGGGTTCCACACACACTGACTCTCACTGGGGTACGTGTTCCACCCACACTGACTCTCACTGGGGTACGGTTTCCACACACACTGGCTCTCTCTGGGGTACGTGTTCCACCCACACTGACTTTCACTCGGGTACCGGTTCCACACGCACGGACTCTCTCTGGGGTACGGGTTCCACACACGCTGACTCTCACTGGGGTACGGGTTCCACACACACTGACTCTCACTGGGGTACGGGTTCCACACACACTGACTCTCACTGGGCTACGGGTTCCACACACTGACTCTCACTGGGGTATGGGTTCCACACACACTGACTCTCACTGGGGTACGGGTTCCACACACACTGACTCTCACTGGGGTACTGGTTCCACACACATTGACTCTCACTGGGGTACGGGTTCCACACACACTGACTCTCACTGGGGTACTGGTTCCACACACATTGACTCTCACTGGGGTACGGGTTCCACACACACTGTCTCTCACTGGGGTACGGGTTCCACACACACTGACTCTCACTGGGGTACGGGTTCCACACACACTGACTCTCACTGGGGTACTGGTTCCACACACACTGACTCTCACTGGGGTACTGGTTCCACACACATTGATTCTCACTGGGGTAAGGGTTCCACACACACTGACTCTCACTGGGGTACGGGTCCCACACAAACTGACTCTCACTGGGGTACGGGCTCCACACACACTGACTCTCACTGGGGTACGGGTTCCACACTCACTGACTCTCTCTGGGGTACGGGTTCCACACACACTGGCTCTCACTGTTGTACTGGTTCCACACACACTGACTCTCTCTGGGGTACGGGTTCCACACACACTGACCCTCACTGGGGTACGGGTTCCACACACACTGACTCTCTCTGGGGTACGTGTTCCACACACAATGACTCTCACTGGGGTACGGGTTCCACACACACTGACTCTCACTGTGGTACGGGTTCCGCACACACTGACTCTCTCTGGGGTACGTGTTTGACACACACTGACTCTCACTGGGGTACGGGTTCCACACACACTGACTCTCACTGGGGTACGGGTTCCACACACACTGACTCTCACTGGGATCCGGGTTCCACACACACTGACCCTCACTGGTGTACGGGTTCCACACACACTGATTCTCACTGGGGTACGGGTTCCACACACACTGACTCTCACTGGGATCCGGGTTCCTCACACACTGACCCTCACTGGGGTACGGGTTCCACACACACTGATTCTCACTGGGATCCGGGTTCCACACACACTGACCCTCACTGGCATACAGGTTCCACACACACTGACTCCCACTGGGGTACGGGTTCCACACTCACTGACTCTCACTGGGGTATGGGTTCCACACAAACTGACTCTCACTGGGGTACGGGTTCCACACACACTGACCCTCACTGGGTTACGGGTTCCACACACACTGACTCTCACTGGGGGATGGGTTCCACACACTGACTCTCACTGGGGTACGGGTTCCACACACACTGAATCTCACTGGGGTACGGGTTCCACACACACAGACTCCCACTGGGGTACGGGTTCACACACACTGACCCTCACTGGGGTACGGGTTCCACACACACTGACTCTCATTGGGGGATGGGTTCCACACACACTGACTCTCACTGGGGAACAGATTCCACACATACACTGACTCTCACTGGGGTACAGCTTCCACACACACTGACTCTCACTGGGGTACGGGTTCCACACACACTGACTCTCACTGGGGTACTGTTCCACATGCATTGACTCTCACTGGGGTGCTGGTTCCACACTGGCTCTCACTGGGGTAAGGGTCCCACACACAATGACTCTCTCTGGGGTACGAATTCCACACACACTGACTCTCACGGGGGTATGGGTTCCACACACACTGGCCCTCACTGGGGTACTGGTTCCACACACACTGACTCTCATTGGGGTATGGGTTCCACACTCACTGACACTCTCTGGGGTATGTGTTCCACCCACATTGACTCTCACTGTGGTACTGGTTCCACACACACTGACTCTCACTGGGGTACGGGTTCCACACACATACTGACTCTCACTGTGGTACTGGTTCCACACACACTGACTCTCACTGGGGTCCTGTTCCACACACATTGACTCTCATTGGGGTACTGGTTCCACACACACAGACTCTCACTGGGGTATGGGATCCACACACACTGACTCTCACTGGGGTACGGGTTCCACACACACTGACTCTCACTGGGGTATGGGTGCCACACACACTGACTCTCATTGGGGTACGGGTTCCACACACACTGACTCTCACAGGGGTACGGTTCCACACACATTGACTCTCACTGGGGTACGGGTTCCACACTCACTGACTCTCACTGGGGTACAGATTCCACACACACACTGACTCTCACTGGGTTACAGCTTCCACACACACTGACTCTCACTGGGGTACGGGTTCCACACACACTGACTATCACTGGGGTACGGGTTCCACACACACTGACTCTCACTGGGGTACTGGTTCCACACACATTGACTCTCACTGGGGTACGGGTTCCACACACACTGACTCTCACTGGGGTACTGGTTCCACACACATTGACTCTCACTGGGGTAAGGGTTCCACACACACTGACTCTCACTGGGGTACGGGTCCCACACAAACTGACTCTCACTGGGGTACGGGCTCCACACACACTGACTCTCACTGGGGTACGGGTTCCACACTCACTGACTCTCTCTGGGGTACGGGTTCCACACACACTGGCTCTCACTGTTGTACTGGTTCCACACACACTGACTCTCTCTGGGGTACGGGTTCCACACACACTGACCCTCACTGGGGTACGGGTTCCACACACACTGACTCTCTCTGGGGTACGTGTTCCACACACAATGACTCTCACTGGGGTACGGGTTCCACACACACTGACTCTCACTGTGGTACGGGTTCCGCACACACTGACTCTCTCTGGGGTACGTGTTTGACACACACTGACTCTCACTGGGGTACGGGTTCCACACACACTGACTCTCACTGGGGTACGGGTTCCACACACACTGACTCTCACTGGGATCCGGGTTCCACACACACTGACCCTCACTGGTGTACGGGTTCCACACACACTGATTCTCACTGGGGTACGGGTTCCACACACACTGACTCTCACTGGGATCCGGGTTCCTCACACACTGACCCTCACTGGGGTACGGGTTCCACACACACTGATTCTCACTGGGATCCGGGTTCCACACACACTGACCCTCACTGGCATACAGGTTCCACACACACTGACTCCCACTGGGGTACAGGTTCCACACTCACTGACTCTCACTGGGGTATGGGTTCCACACAAACTGACTCTCACTGGGGTACGGGTTCCACACACACTGACCCTCACTGGGTTACGGGTTCCACACACACTGACTCTCACTGGGGGATGGGTTCCACACACTGACTCTCACTGGGGTACGGGTTCCACACACACTGAATCTCACTGGGGTACGGGTTCCACACACACAGACACCCACTGGGGTACGGGTTCACACACACTGACCCTCACTGGGGTACGGGTTCCACACACACTGACTCTCATTGGGGGATGGGTTCCACACACACTGACTCTCACTGGGGAACAGATTCCACACATACACTGACTCTCACTGGGGTACAGCTTCCACACACACTGACTCTCACTGGGGTACGGGTTCCACACACACTGACTCTCACTGGGGTACTGTTCCACATGCATTGACTCTCACTGGGGTGCTGGTTCCACACTGGCTCTCACTGGGGTAAGGGTCCCACACACAATGACTCTCTCTGGGGTACGAATTCCACACACACTGACTCTCACGGGGGTATGGGTTCCACACACACTGGCCCTCACTGGGGTACTGGTTCCACACACACTGACTCTCATTGGGGTATGGGTTCCACACTCACTGACACTCTCTGGGGTATGTGTTCCACCCACATTGACTCTCACTGTGGTACTGGTTCCACACACACTGACTCTCACTGGGGTACGGGTTCCACACACATACTGACTCTCACTGTGGTACTGGTTCCACACACACTGACTCTCACTGGGGTCCTGTTCCACACACATTGACTCTCATTGGGGTACTGGTTCCACACACACAGACTCTCACTGGGGTATGGGATCCACACACACTGACTCTCACTGGGGTACGGGTTCCACACTCACTGACTCTCACTGGGGTATGGGTGCCACACACACTGACTCTCATTGGGGTACGGGTTCCACACACACTGACTCTCACAGGGGTACGGTTCCACACACATTGACTCTCACTGGGGTACGGGTTCCACACTCACTGACTCTCACTGGGGTACAGATTCCACACACACACTGACTCTCACTGGGTTACAGCTTCCACACACACTGACTCTCACTGGGGTACGGGTTCCACACACACTGACTATCACTGGGGTACAGTTTTCACACACACTGACTCTCTCTGGGGTACGTGTTCCACCCACACTGACTCTCACTGTCGTACTGGTTCCACAAACACTGACTCTCACGGGGGTACGTGTTCCACCCACACTGACTCCCACTGGGGTACGTGTTCCACCCACACTGACTCTCACTGGGGTACGGGTTCCACACACACTGACCCTCACTGGGGGACTGGTTCCACACACACTGACTCTCATTGGGTTATGGGTTCCACACACCCTGACTCTCACTGGGGTATGGGTTCCCCACACACTGACTCTCACTGGGGTACGGGTTCCATACACACTGACTTTCACTGGGGTACGGGTTCCACACACACTGACTTTTACTGGGGTACGGGTTCCACAAACACTGACACTCACTGGGGGACGAGTTCCATACACACTGACTCTCATTGGGGTATGGGTTCCACACACACTGGCTCTCACTGGGGTACGGGTTCCACACACACTGACTCTCACTGGGGTACGGGTTCCCCACACACTGACTCTCACTGGGGTATGGGTTCCACACACAATGACTCTCTCTGGGGTACGGATCCCACACACACTGAATCTCACGGGGGTACGTGTTCCACCCACACTGACTCTCATTGGGGTACGGGTTCCACACACACTGACCCTCACTGGGGGACGGGTTCCACACACACTGACTCTCATTGGGGTATGGGTTCCACACACACTGAGTCTCACTCGGGTATGGGTTCCACACACACTGACTCTCACTGGGGTACGGGTTCCACAAACACTGACTCTCACTGGGATACGGGTTCCACACACACTGACCCTCACTGGGGTACGGGTTCCACACACACTGGCTCTCACTGGGGTAAGGGTCCCACACACAATGACTCTCTCTGGGGTACGGATCCCACACACACACTGACTCTCACTAGGGTACAGCTTCCACACACACTGACTGTCACTGGGATACGGGTTCCACACACACTGACCCTCACTGGGGTACTGGTTCCACACACACTGACTCTCATTGGGGTATGGGTTCCACAGTCACTGACTCTCACTGGAGTATGGGTTGCAGACACACTGACTCTCACTGTGGTACTGGTTCCACACACACTGACTCTCACTGGGGAACGGGTTCCACACACAGACTGACTCTCACTATGGTACTGGTTCCACACAGACTGACTCTCACTGGGGTCCTGTTCCACACACATTGACTCTCATTGGAGTACAGGTTCCACACACACAGGCTCTCACTGGGGTATGGGATCCACACACACTGACTCTCATTGGGGTACGGGTTCCACACACACTGACTCTCACTGGGGTACGGTTCCACACACACTGACTCTCACTGGGGTACGGGTGCCACACTCACTCATTCTCACTGGGGTACAGATTCCACACACACACTGACTCTCACTGGGGTACAGCTTCCACACACGCTGACTGTCACTGGGGTACGGATTCTACACACACTGACTCTCACTGGGGTACGGCTTCCACACACACTGACTCTCACTGGGGTGCGGGTTCCACACACACTGAATCTCACTGGGATACGGGTTCCACACACACTGACTCTCACTGGGGTACAGGTTCCACACACACTGACTCTCACTGGGGTACGGGTTCCACACACACTGAATCTCACTGGGGTACGGGTTCCACACACACTGACTCTCACTGGGGTACAGGTTCCACACTCACTGACTCTCTCTGGGATACAGGTTCCACACACACTGAATCTCACTGGGGTACGGGTTCCAGACACGCTGACTCTCACTGGGGTACGGGTTCCACACACACTGACTCTCACTGGGGTACTGGTTCCACACACACTGACTCTCACTGGAGTACGGGTTCCACACACAATGACTCTCACTGGGGTACGGGTTCCACACACACTGACTCTCACTGGGGTACGGGTTCAACACACACTGACTTTCACTGGGGTACCGGTTCCACACACACGGACTCTCTCTGGGGTACGGGTTCCGCACACACTGCCTCTCACCGGGGTACGGGTTCCACACACACTGACTCTCTCTGGCGTACGGGTTCCACACACACTGACTCTCACTGGGGTACGGGTTCCACACACATTGACTCTCACTGGGGTACGGGTTCCACACACACTGTCTCTCACTGGGATACGGGTTCCACACACACTAACTCTCACTGGGGTACTGTTCCACACGCATTGACTCTCACTGGGTTACTGGTTCCACTCTGGCTCTCACTGGGGTAAGGGTGCCACACACTCTGACTCTCATTGGGGTACGGGTTCCACACACACTGACTCTCACTGGGGTACGGTTCCACGCACACTGACTCTCACTGGGGTACGGGTTCCACACTCACTTACTCTCACTGGGGTACAGATTCCACACACACACTGACTCTCACTGGGGTACAGCTTCCACACACGCTGACTGTCACTGGGGTACGGGTTCTACACACACTGACTCTCACTGGGGTACGGGTGCCACACACACTGACTCTCAGTGGGGTCCGGGTTCCACACACACTGACTCTCACTGGGGTACGGGTTCCACACACACTGACTCTCACTGGGGTGCGGGTTCCACACACACTGAATCTCACTGGGGTACGGGTTCCACACACACTGACTCTCACTGGGGTACAGGTTCCACACACACTCTCACTGGGGTATGGGTTCCACACACAATGAATCTCACTGGGGTACGGGTTCCACACACACTGACTCTCACTGGGGTACAGGTTCCACACTCACTGACTCTCTCTGGGATACAGGTTCCACACACACTGAATCTCACTGGGGTACGGGTTCCATACACACTGACTCTCAGTGGGGTACGGGTTCCACACACACTGACTCTCACTGGGGTACGGGTTCCACACATACTGACTCTCACTGGGGTACTGGTTCCACACACACTGACTCTCACTGGAGTACGTGTTCCACACACACTGACTCTCACTGGGGTACGGGTTCCACACACACTGACTCTCACTGGGGTACGGGTTCAACACACAATGACTTTCACTGGGGTACCGGTTCCACACGCACGGACTCTCTCTGGGGTACGGGTTCCACACACACTGACTCTCACTGGGGTACGGATTCCACATACACTGACTCTCACTGGGGTACGGGTTCCGCACACACTGACTCTCACCGGGGTACGGGTTCCACACACACTGACTCTGTCTGGGGTACGGGTTCCACACACACTGACTCTCACTGGGGTACGGGTTCCACACACTGACTCTCACTGGGGTATGGGTTCCACACACACTGACTCTCACTGGGGTACGGATTCCACACACACTGACTCTCACTGGGGTATGGGTTCCACAGTCACTGACTCTCACTGGAGTATGGGTTGCAGACACACTGACTCTCACTGTGGTACTAGTTCCACACACACTGACTCTCACTGGGGAACGGGTTCCACACACAGACTGACTCTCACTGTGGTACTGGTTCCACACAGACTGACTCTCACTGGGGTCCTGTTCCACACACATTGACTCTCATTGGAGTACAGGTTCCACACACACAGGCTCTCACTGGGGTATGGGATCCACACACACTGACTCTCATTGGGGTACGGGTTCCACACACACTGACTCTCACTGGGGTACGGTTCCACACACACTGACTCTCACTGGGGTACGGGTGCCACACTCACTCATTCTCACTGGGGTACAGATTCCACACACACACTGACTCTCACTGGGGTACAGCTTCCACACACGCTGACTGTCACTGGGGTACGGATTCTACACACACTGCCTCTCACTGGGGTACGGCTTCCACACACACTGACTCTCACTGGGGTGCGGGTTCCACACACACTGAATCTCACTGGGATACGGGTTCCACACACACTGACTCTCACTGGGGTACAGGTTCCACACACACTGACTCTCACTGGGGTACGGGTTCCACACACACTGAATCTCACTGGGGTACGGGTTCCACACACACTGACTCTCTCTGGGATACAGGTTCCACACACACTGAATCTCACTGGGGTACGGGTTCCAGACACGCTGACTCTCACTGGGGTACGGGTTCCACACACACTGACTCTCACTGGGGTACTGGTTCCACACACACTGACTCTCACTGGAGTACGGGTTCCACACACAATGACTCTCACTGGGGTACGGGTTCCACACACACTGACTCTCACTGGGGTACGGGTTCAACACACACTGACTTTCACTGGGGTACCGGTTCCACACACACGGACTCTCTCTGGGGTACGGGTTCCGCACACACTGACTCTCACCGGGGTACGGGTTCCACACACACTGACTCTCTCTGGCGTACGGGTTCCACACACACTGACTCTCACTGGGGTACGGGTTCCACACACATTGACTCTCACTGGGGTACGGGTTCCACACACACTGTCTCTCACTGGGATACGGGTTCCACACACACTAACTCTCACTGGGGTACTGTTCCACACGCATTGACTCTCACTGGGTTACTGGTTCCACTCTGGCTCTCACTGGGGTAAGGGTGCCACACACTCTGACTCTCATTGGGGTACGGGTTCCACACACACTGACTCTCACTGGGGTACGGTTCCACGCACACTGACTCTCACTGGGGTACGGGTTCCACACTCACTTACTCTCACTGGGGTACAGATTCCACACACACACTGACTCTCACTGGGGTACAGCTTCCACACACGCTGACTGTCACTGGGGTACGGGTTCTACACACACTGACTCTCACTGGGGTACGGGTGCCACACACACTGACTCTCAGTGGGGTCCGGGTTCCACACACACTGACTCTCACTGGGGTACGGGTTCCACACACACTGACTCTCACTGGGGTGCGGGTTCCACACACACTGAATCTCACTGGGGTACGGGTTCCACACACACTGACTCTCACTGGGGTACAGGTTCCACACACACTCTCACTGGGGTATGGGTTCCACACACAATGAATCTCACTGGGGTACGGGTTCCACACACACTGACTCTCACTGGGGTACAGGTTCCACACTCACTGACTCTCTCTGGGATACAGGTTCCACACACACTGAATCTCACTGGGGTACGGGTTCCATACACACTGACTCTCAGTGGGGTACGGGTTCCACACACACTGACTCTCACTGGGGTACGGGTTCCACACACACTGACTCTCACTGGGGTACTGGTTCCACACACACTGACTCTCACTGGAGTACGTGTTCCACACACACTGACTCTCACTGGGGTACGGGTTCCACACACACTGACTCTCACTGGGGTACGGGTTCAACACACAATGACTTTCACTGGGGTACCGGTTCCACACGCACGGACTCTCTCTGGGGTACGGGTTCCACACACACTGACTCTCACTGGGGTACGGATTCCACACACACTGACTCTCACTGGGGTACGGGTTCCACACACACTAACTCTCACTGGGCTACGGGTTCCACACACTGACTCTCACTGGGGTACGGGTTCCACACACACTGACTCTCACTGGGGTACGGGTTCCGCACGCACTGACTCTCACCGGGGTACGGGTTCCACACACACTGACTCTGTCTGGGGTACGGGTTCCACACACACTGACTCTCACTGGGGTACGGGTTCCACACACTGACTCTCACTGGGGTATGGGTTCCACACACACTGACTCTCACTGGGGTACGGGTTCCACACACACTGACTCTCACTGGGGTACTGGTTCCACACACATTGACTCTCACTGGGGTACGGGTTCCACACACACTGTCTCTCACTGGGGTACTGGTTCCACACACACTGACTCTCACTGGGGTACGGGTTCCACACACACTGACTCTCACTGGGGTACTGGTTCCACACACATTGACTCTCACTGGGGTACGGGTTCCACACACACTGACTCTCACTGGGGTACGGGTCCCACACAAACTGACTCTCACTGGGGTACGGGTTCCACACAAACTGACTCTCACTGGGGTACAAGTTCCACCCACACTGACTCTCACTGGGGTACTGATTCTACACACACTGACTCTCACTGGGGTACCGGTTCCACACACACTGACTCTCACTGGGGTACAGGTTCCACACTCACTGACTCACTCTGGGATACAGGTTCCACACACACTGAATCTCACTGGGGTACGGGTTCCACACACACTGACTCTCAGTGGGGTACGGGTTCCACACACACTGACTCTCACTGGGGTACGGGTTCCACACACACTGACTCTCACTGGGGTACTGGTTCCACACACACTGACTCTCACTGGAGTACGGGTTCCACACACAATGACTCTCACTGGGGTACGGGTTCCACACACACTGACTCTCACTGGGGTACGGGTTCAACACACACCGACTTTCACTGGGGTACCGGTTCCACACGCACGGACTCTCTCTGGGGTACGGGTTCCACACACACTGACTCTCACTGGGGTACGGGTTCCACACACACTGACTCTCACTGGGGTACGGGTTCCACACACACTGACTCTCACTGGGCTACGGGTTCCACACACTGACACTCACTGGGGTACGGGTTCCACACACTGACTCTCACTGGGGTATGTATGGGTTCCACACACACTGACTCTCACTGGGGTACGGGTTCCGCACACACTGACTCTCACCGGGGTACGGGTTCCACACACACTGACTCTGTCTGGGGTACGGGTTCCACACACACTGACTCTCACTGGGGTACGGGTTCCACACACTGACTCTCACTGGGCTATGGGTTCCACACACACTGACTCTCACTGGGGTACGGGTTCCACACACACTGACTCTCACTGGGGTACTGGTTCCACACACATTGACTCTCACTGGGGTACGGGTTCCACACACACTGACTCTCACTGGGGTACGGGTTCCACACACACTGTCTCTCACTGGGGTACGGGTTCCACACACACTGACTCTCACTGGGGTACGGGTTCCACACACACTGACTCTCACTGGGGTACTGGTTCCACACACACTGACTCTCACTGGGGTACTGGTTCCACACACATTTATTCTCACTGGGGTACGGGTTCCACACACACTGACTCTCACTGGGGTACGGGTCCCACACAAACTGACTCTCACTGGGGTACGGGTTCCACACACACTGACTCTCACTGGGGTACGGGTTCCACACACACTGACTCTCACTGGGCTACGGGTTCCACACACTGACTCTCACTGGGGTATGGGTTCCACACACACTGACTCTCACTGGGGTACGGGTTCCACACACACTGACTCTCACTGGGGTACTGGTTCCACACACATTGACTCTCACTGGGGTACGGGTTCCACACACACTGACTCTCACTGGGGTACTGGTTCCACACACATTGACTCTCACTGGGGTACGGGTTCCACACACACTGTCTCTCACTGGGGTACGGGTTCCACACACACTGACTCTCACTGGGGTACGGGTTCCACACACACTGACTCTCACTGGGGTACTGGTTCCACACACACTGACTCTCACTGGGGTACTGGTTCCACACACATTGATTCTCACTGGGGTAAGGGTTCCACACACACTGACTCTCACTGGGGTACGGGTCCCACACAAACTGACTCTCACTGGGGTACGGGCTCCACACACACTGACTCTCACTGGGGTACGGGTTCCACACTCACTGACTCTCTCTGGGGTACGGGTTCCACACACACTGGCTCTCACTGTTGTACTGGTTCCACACACACTGACTCTCTCTGGGGTACGGGTTCCACACACACTGACCCTCACTGGGGTACGGGTTCCACACACACTGACTCTCTCTGGGGTACGTGTTCCACACACAATGACTCTCACTGGGGTACGGGTTCCACACACACTGACTCTCACTGTGGTACGGGTTCCGCACACACTGACTCTCTCTGGGGTACGTGTTTGACACACACTGACTCTCACTGGGGTACGGGTTCCACACACACTGACTCTCACTGGGGTACGGGTTCCACACACACTGACTCTCACTGGGATCCGGGTTCCACACACACTGACCCTCACTGGTGTACGGGTTCCACACACACTGATTCTCACTGGGGTACGGGTTCCACACACACTGACTCTCACTGGGATCCGGGTTCCTCACACACTGACCCTCACTGGGGTACGGGTTCCACACACACTGATTCTCACTGGGATCCGGGTTCCACACACACTGACCCTCACTGGCATACAGGTTCCACACACACTGACTCCCACTGGGGTACGGGTTCCACACTCACTGACTCTCACTGGGGTATGGGTTCCACACAAACTGACTCTCACTGGGGTACGGGTTCCACACACACTGACCCTCACTGGGTTACGGGTTCCACACACACTGACTCTCACTGGGGGATGGGTTCCACACACTGACTCTCACTGGGGTACGGGTTCCACACACACTGAATCTCACTGGGGTACGGGTTCCACACACACAGACTCCCACTGGGGTACGGGTTCACACACACTGACCCTCACTGGGGTACGGGTTCCACACACACTGACTCTCATTGGGGGATGGGTTCCACACACACTGACTCTCACTGGGGAACAGATTCCACACATACACTGACTCTCACTGGGGTACAGCTTCCACACACACTGACTCTCACTGGGGTACGGGTTCCACACACACTGACTCTCACTGGGGTACTGTTCCACATGCATTGACTCTCACTGGGGTGCTGGTTCCACACTGGCTCTCACTGGGGTAAGGGTCCCACACACAATGACTCTCTCTGGGGTACGAATTCCACACACACTGACTCTCACGGGGGTATGGGTTCCACACACACTGGCCCTCACTGGGGTACTGGTTCCACACACACTGACTCTCATTGGGGTATGGGTTCCACACTCACTGACACTCTCTGGGGTATGTGTTCCACCCACATTGACTCTCACTGTGGTACTGGTTCCACACACACTGACTCTCACTGGGGTACGGGTTCCACACACATACTGACTCTCACTGTGGTACTGGTTCCACACACACTGACTCTCACTGGGGTCCTGTTCCACACACATTGACTCTCATTGGGGTACTGGTTCCACACACACAGACTCTCACTGGGGTATGGGATCCACACACACTGACTCTCACTGGGGTACGGGTTCCACACACACTGACTCTCACTGGGGTATGGGTGCCACACACACTGACTCTCATTGGGGTACGGGTTCCACACACACTGACTCTCACAGGGGTACGGTTCCACACACATTGACTCTCACTGGGGTACGGGTTCCACACTCACTGACTCTCACTGGGGTACAGATTCCACACACACACTGACTCTCACTGGGTTACAGCTTCCACACACACTGACTCTCACTGGGGTACGGGTTCCACACACACTGACTATCACTGGGGTACGGGTTCCACACACACTGACTCTCACTGGGGTACTGGTTCCACACACATTGACTCTCACTGGGGTACGGGTTCCACACACACTGACTCTCACTGGGGTACTGGTTCCACACACATTGACTCTCACTGGGGTACGGGTTCCACACACACTGTCTCTCACTGGGGTACGGGTTCCACACACACTGACTCTCACTGGGGTACGGGTTCCACACACACTGACTCTCACTGGGGTACTGGTTCCACACACACTGACTCTCACTGGGGTACTGGTTCCACACACATTGATTCTCACTGGGGTAAGGGTTCCACACACACTGACTCTCACTGGGGTACGGGTCCCACACAAACTGACTCTCACTGGGGTACGGGCTCCACACACACTGACTCTCACTGGGGTACGGGTTCCACACTCACTGACTCTCTCTGGGGTACGGGTTCCACACACACTGGCTCTCACTGTTGTACTGGTTCCACACACACTGACTCTCTCTGGGGTACGGGTTCCACACACACTGACCCTCACTGGGGTACGGGTTCCACACACACTGACTCTCTCTGGGGTACGTGTTCCACACACAATGACTCTCACTGGGGTACGGGTTCCACACACACTGACTCTCACTGTGGTACGGGTTCCGCACACACTGACTCTCTCTGGGGTACGTGTTTGACACACACTGACTCTCACTGGGGTACGGGTTCCACACACACTGACTCTCACTGGGGTACGGGTTCCACACACACTGACTCTCACTGGGATCCGGGTTCCACACACACTGACCCTCACTGGTGTACGGGTTCCACACACACTGATTCTCACTGGGGTACGGGTTCCACACACACTGACTCTCACTGGGATCCGGGTTCCTCACACACTGACCCTCACTGGGGTACGGGTTCCACACACACTGATTCTCACTGGGATCCGGGTTCCACACACACTGACCCTCACTGGCATACAGGTTCCACACACACTGACTCCCACTGGGGTACGGGTTCCACACTCACTGACTCTCACTGGGGTATGGGTTCCACACAAACTGACTCTCACTGGGGTACGGGTTCCACACACACTGACCCTCACTGGGTTACGGGTTCCACACACACTGACTCTCACTGGGGGATGGGTTCCACACACTGACTCTCACTGGGGTACGGGTTCCACACACACTGAATCTCACTGGGGTACGGGTTCCACACACACAGACTCCCACTGGGGTACGGGTTCACACACACTGACCCTCACTGGGGTACGGGTTCCACACACACTGACTCTCATTGGGGGATGGGTTCCACACACACTGACTCTCACTGGGGAACAGATTCCACACATACACTGACTCTCACTGGGGTACAGCTTCCACACACACTGACTCTCACTGGGGTACGGGTTCCACACACACTGACTCTCACTGGGGTACTGTTCCACATGCATTGACTCTCACTGGGGTGCTGGTTCCACACTGGCTCTCACTGGGGTAAGGGTCCCACACACAATGACTCTCTCTGGGGTACGAATTCCACACACACTGACTCTCACGGGGGTATGGGTTCCACACACACTGGCCCTCACTGGGGTACTGGTTCCACACACACTGACTCTCATTGGGGTATGGGTTCCACACTCACTGACACTCTCTGGGGTATGTGTTCCACCCACATTGACTCTCACTGTGGTACTGGTTCCACACACACTGACTCTCACTGGGGTACGGGTTCCACACACATACTGACTCTCACTGTGGTACTGGTTCCACACACACTGACTCTCACTGGGGTCCTGTTCCACACACATTGACTCTCATTGGGGTACTGGTTCCACACACACAGACTCTCACTGGGGTATGGGATCCACACACACTGACTCTCACTGGGGTACGGGTTCCACACACACTGACTCTCACTGGGGTATGGGTGCCACACACACTGACTCTCATTGGGGTACGGGTTCCACACACACTGACTCTCACAGGGGTACGGTTCCACACACATTGACTCTCACTGGGGTACGGGTTCCACACTCACTGACTCTCACTGGGGTACAGATTCCACACACACACTGACTCTCACTGGGTTACAGCTTCCACACACTGACTCTCACTGGGGTACGGGTTCCACACTCACTGACTCTCACTGGGGTACAGATTCCACACACACACTGACTCTCACTGGGTTACAGCTTCCACACACTGACTCTCACTGGGGTACAGTTTTCACACACACTGACTCTCTCTGGGGTACGTGTTCCACCCACACTGACTCTCACTGTCGTACTGGTTCCACAAACACTGACTCTCACGGGGGTACGTGTTCCACCCACACTGACTCCCACTGGGGTACGTGTTCCACCCACACTGACTCTCACTGGGGTACGGGTTCCACACACACTGACCCTCACTGGGGGACTGGTTCCACACACACTGACTCTCATTGGGTTATGGGTTCCACACACCCTGACTCTCACTGGGGTATGGGTTCCCCACACACTGACTCTCACTGGGGTACGGGTTCCATACACACTGACTTTCACTGGGGTACGGGTTCCACACACACTGACTTTTACTGGGGTACGGGTTCCACAAACACTGACACTCACTGGGGGACGAGTTCCATACACACTGACTCTCATTGGGGTATGGGTTCCACACACACTGGCTCTCACTGGGGTACGGGTTCCACACACACTGACTCTCACTGGGGTACGGGTTCCCCACACACTGACTCTCACTGGGGTATGGGTTCCACACACAATGACTCTCTCTGGGGTACGGATCCCACACACACTGAATCTCACGGGGGTACGTGTTCCACCCACACTGACTCTCATTGGGGTACGGGTTCCACACACACTGACCCTCACTGGGGGACGGGTTCCACACACACTGACTCTCATTGGGGTATGGGTTCCACACACACTGAGTCTCACTCGGGTATGGGTTCCACACACACTGACTCTCACTGGGGTACGGGTTCCACAAACACTGACTCTCACTGGGATACGGGTTCCACACACACTGACCCTCACTGGGGTACGGGTTCCACACACACTGGCTCTCACTGGGGTAAGGGTCCCACACACAATGACTCTCTCTGGGGTACGGATCCCACACACACACTGACTCTCACTAGGGTACAGCTTCCACACACACTGACTGTCACTGGGATACGGGTTCCACACACACTGACCCTCACTGGGGTACTGGTTCCACACACACTGACTCTCATTGGGGTATGGGTTCCACAGTCACTGACTCTCACTGGAGTATGGGTTGCAGACACACTGACTCTCACTGTGGTACTGGTTCCACACACACTGACTCTCACTGGGGAACGGGTTCCACACACAGACTGACTCTCACTGTGGTACTGGTTCCACACAGACTGACTCTCACTGGGGTCCTGTTCCACACACATTGACTCTCATTGGAGTACAGGTTCCACACACACAGGCTCTCACTGGGGTATGGGATCCACACACACTGACTCTCATTGGGGTACGGGTTCCACACACACTGACTCTCACTGGGGTACGGTTCCACACACACTGACTCTCACTGGGGTACGGGTGCCACACTCACTCATTCTCACTGGGGTACAGATTCCACACACACACTGACTCTCACTGGGGTACAGCTTCCACACACGCTGACTGTCACTGGGGTACGGATTCTACACACACTGACTCTCACTGGGGTACGGCTTCCACACACACTGACTCTCACTGGGGTGCGGGTTCCACACACACTGAATCTCACTGGGATACGGGTTCCACACACACTGACTCTCACTGGGGTACAGGTTCCACACACACTGACTCTCACTGGGGTACGGGTTCCACACACACTGAATCTCACTGGGGTACGGGTTCCACACACACTGACTCTCACTGGGGTACAGGTTCCACACTCACTGACTCTCTCTGGGATACAGGTTCCACACACACTGAATCTCACTGGGGTACGGGTTCCAGACACGCTGACTCTCACTGGGGTACGGGTTCCACACACACTGACTCTCACTGGGGTACTGGTTCCACACACACTGACTCTCACTGGAGTACGGGTTCCACACACAATGACTCTCACTGGGGTACGGGTTCCACACACACTGACTCTCACTGGGGTACGGGTTCAACACACACTGACTTTCACTGGGGTACCGGTTCCACACACACGGACTCTCTCTGGGGTACGGGTTCCGCACACACTGCCTCTCACCGGGGTACGGGTTCCACACACACTGACTCTCTCTGGCGTACGGGTTCCACACACACTGACTCTCACTGGGGTACGGGTTCCACACACATTGACTCTCACTGGGGTACGGGTTCCACACACACTGTCTCTCACTGGGATACGGGTTCCACACACACTAACTCTCACTGGGGTACTGTTCCACACGCATTGACTCTCACTGGGTTACTGGTTCCACTCTGGCTCTCACTGGGGTAAGGGTGCCACACACTCTGACTCTCATTGGGGTACGGGTTCCACACACACTGACTCTCACTGGGGTACGGTTCCACGCACACTGACTCTCACTGGGGTACGGGTTCCACACTCACTTACTCTCACTGGGGTACAGATTCCACACACACACTGACTCTCACTGGGGTACAGCTTCCACACACGCTGACTGTCACTGGGGTACGGGTTCTACACACACTGACTCTCACTGGGGTACGGGTGCCACACACACTGACTCTCAGTGGGGTCCGGGTTCCACACACACTGACTCTCACTGGGGTACGGGTTCCACACACACTGACTCTCACTGGGGTGCGGGTTCCACACACACTGAATCTCACTGGGGTACGGGTTCCACACACACTGACTCTCACTGGGGTACAGGTTCCACACACACTCTCACTGGGGTATGGGTTCCACACACAATGAATCTCACTGGGGTACGGGTTCCACACACACTGACTCTCACTGGGGTACAGGTTCCACACTCACTGACTCTCTCTGGGATACAGGTTCCACACACACTGAATCTCACTGGGGTACGGGTTCCATACACACTGACTCTCAGTGGGGTACGGGTTCCACACACACTGACTCTCACTGGGGTACGGGTTCCACACATACTGACTCTCACTGGGGTACTGGTTCCACACACACTGACTCTCACTGGAGTACGTGTTCCACACACACTGACTCTCACTGGGGTACGGGTTCCACACACACTGACTCTCACTGGGGTACGGGTTCAACACACAATGACTTTCACTGGGGTACCGGTTCCACACGCACGGACTCTCTCTGGGGTACGGGTTCCACACACACTGACTCTCACTGGGGTACGGATTCCACACACACTGACTCTCACTGGGGTACGGGTTCCGCACACACTGACTCTCACCGGGGTACGGGTTCCACACACACTGACTCTGTCTGGGGTACGGGTTCCACACACACTGACTCTCACTGGGGTACGGGTTCCACACACTGACTCTCACTGGGGTATGGGTTCCACACACACTGACTCTCACTGGGGTACGGGTTCCACACACACTGACTCTCACTGGGGTATGGGTTCCACAGTCACTGACTCTCACTGGAGTATGGGTTGCAGACACACTGACTCTCACTGTGGTACTAGTTCCACACACACTGACTCTCACTGGGGAACGGGTTCCACACACAGACTGACTCTCACTGTGGTACTGGTTCCACACAGACTGACTCTCACTGGGGTCCTGTTCCACACACATTGACTCTCATTGGAGTACAGGTTCCACACACACAGGCTCTCACTGGGGTATGGGATCCACACACACTGACTCTCATTGGGGTACGGGTTCCACACACACTGACTCTCACTGGGGTACGGTTCCACACACACTGACTCTCACTGGGGTACGGGTGCCACACTCACTCATTCTCACTGGGGTACAGATTCCACACACACACTGACTCTCACTGGGGTACAGCTTCCACACACGCTGACTGTCACTGGGGTACGGATTCTACACACACTGACTCTCACTGGGGTACGGCTTCCACACACACTGACTCTCACTGGGGTGCGGGTTCCACACACACTGAATCTCACTGGGATACGGGTTCCACACACACTGACTCTCACTGGGGTGCAGGTTCCACACACACTGACTCTCACTGGGGTACGGGTTCCACACACACTGAATCTCACTGGGGTACGGGTTCCACACACACTGACTCTCTCTGGGATACAGGTTCCACACACACTGAATCTCACTGGGGTACGGGTTCCAGACACGCTGACTCTCACTGGGGTACGGGTTCCACACACACTGACTCTCACTGGGGTACTGGTTCCACACACACTGACTCTCACTGGAGTACGGGTTCCACACACAATGACTCTCACTGGGGTACGGGTTCCACACACACTGACTCTCACTGGGGTACGGGTTCAACACACACTGACTTTCACTGGGGTACCGGTTCCACACACACGGACTCTCTCTGGGGTACGGGTTCCGCACACACTGACTCTCACCGGGGTACGGGTTCCACACACACTGACACTCTCTGGCGTACGGGTTCCACACACACTGACTCTCACTGGGGTACGGGTTCCACACACATTGACTCTCACTGGGGTACGGGTTCCACACACACTGTCTCTCACTGGGATACGGGTTCCACACACACTAACTCTCACTGGGGTACTGTTCCACACGCATTGACTCTCACTGGGTTACTGGTTCCACTCTGGCTCTCACTGGGGTAAGGGTGCCACACACTCTGACTCTCATTGGGGTACGGGTTCCACACACACTGACTCTCACTGGGGTACGGTTCCACGCACACTGACTCTCACTGGGGTACGGGTTCCACACTCACTTACTCTCACTGGGGTACAGATTCCACACACACACTGACTCTCACTGGGGTACAGCTTCCACACACGCTGACTGTCACTGGGGTACGGGTTCTACACACACTGACTCTCACTGGGGTACGGGTGCCACACACACTGACTCTCAGTGGGGTCCGGGTTCCACACACACTGACTCTCACTGGGGTACGGGTTCCACACACACTGACTCTCACTGGGGTGCGGGTTCCACACACACTGAATCTCACTGGGGTACGGGTTCCACACACACTGACTCTCACTGGGGTACAGGTTCCACACACACTCTCACTGGGGTATGGGTTCCACACACAATGAATCTCACTGGGGTACGGGTTCCACACACACTGACTCTCACTGGGGTACAGGTTCCACACTCACTGACTCTCTCTGGGATACAGGTTCCACACACACTGAATCTCACTGGGGTACGGGTTCCATACACACTGACTCTCAGTGGGGTACGGGTTCCACACACACTGACTCTCACTGGGGTACGGGTTCCACACACACTGACTCTCACTGGGGTACTGGTTCCACACACACTGACTCTCACTGGAGTACGTGTTCCACACACACTGACTCTCACTGGGGTACGGGTTCCACACACACTGACTCTCACTGGGGTACGGGTTCAACACACAATGACTTTCACTGGGGTACCGGTTCCACACGCACGGACTCTCTCTGGGGTACGGGTTCCACACACACTGACTCTCACTGGGGTACGGATTCCACACACACTGACTCTCACTGGGGTACGGGTTCCACACACACTAACTCTCACTGGGCTACGGGTTCCACACACTGACTCTCACTGGGGTACGGGTTCCACACACACTGACTCTCACTGGGGTACGGGTTCCGCACGCACTGACTCTCACCGGGGTACGGGTTCCACACACACTGACTCTGTCTGGGGTACGGGTTCCACACACACTGACTCTCACTGGGGTACGGGTTCCACACACTGACTCTCACTGGGGTATGGGTTCCACACACACTGACTCTCACTGGGGTACGGGTTCCACACACACTGACTCTCACTGGGGTACTGGTTCCACACACATTGACTCTCACTGGGGTACGGGTTCCACACACACTGTCTCTCACTGGGGTACTGGTTCCACACACACTGACTCTCACTGGGGTACGGGTTCCACACACACTGACTCTCACTGGGGTACTGGTTCCACACACATTGACTCTCACTGGGGTACGGGTTCCACACACACTGACTCTCACTGGGGTACGGGTCCCACACAAACTGACTCTCACTGGGGTACGGGTTCCACACAAACTGACTCTCACTGGGGTACAAGTTCCACCCACACTGACTCTCACTGGGGTACTGATTCTACACACACTGACTCTCACTGGGGTACCGGTTCCACACACACTGACTCTCACTGGGGTACAGGTTCCACACTCACTGACTCACTCTGGGATACAGGTTCCACACACACTGAATCTCACTGGGGTACGGGTTCCACACACACTGACTCTCAGTGGGGTACGGGTTCCACACACACTGACTCTCACTGGGGTACGGGTTCCACACACACTGACTCTCACTGGGGTACTGGTTCCACACACACTGACTCTGACTGGAGTACGGGTTCCACACACAATGACTCTCACTGGGGTACGGGTTCCACACACACTGACTCTCACTGGGGTACGGGTTCAACACACACCGACTTTCACTGGGGTACCGGTTCCACACGCACGGACTCTCTCTGGGGTACGGGTTCCACACACACTGACTCTCACTGGGGTACGGGTTCCACACACACTGACTCTCACTGGGGTACGGGTTCCACACACACTGACTCTCACTGGGCTACGGGTTCCACGCACTGACACTCACTGGGGTACGGGTTCCACACACTGACTCTCACTGGGGTATGTATGGGTTCCACACACACTGACTCTCACTGGGGTACGGGTTCCGCACACACTGACTCTCACCGGGGTACGGGTTCCACACACACTGACTCTGTCTGGGGTACGGGTTCCACACACACTGACTCTCACTGGGGTACGGGTTCCACACACTGACTCTCACTGGGCTATGGGTTCCACACACACTGACTCTCACTGGGGTACGGGTTCCACACACACTGACTCTCACTGGGGTACTGGTTCCACACACATTGACTCTCACTGGGGTACGGGTTCCACACACACTGACTCTCACTGGGGTACGGGTTCCACACACACTGTCTCTCACTGGGGTACGGGTTCCACACACACTGACTCTCACTGGGGTACGGGTTCCACACACACTGACTCTCACTGGGGTACTGGTTCCACACACACTGACTCTCACTGGGGTACTGGTTCCACACACATTTATTCTCACTGGGGTACGGGTTCCACACACACTGACTCTCACTGGGGTACGGGTCCCACACAAACTGACTCTCACTGGGGTACGGGCTCCACACACACTGACTCTCACTGGGGTACGGGTTCCACACTCACTGACTCTCTCTGGGGTACGGGTTCCACACACACTGGCTCTCACTGTGGTACTGGTTCCACACACACTGACTCTCTCTGGGGTACGGGTTCCACACACACTGACCCTCACTGGGGTACGGGTTCCACACACACTGACTCTCTCTGGGGTACGTGTTCCACCCACACTGACTCTCACTGGGGTACGGTTTCCACACACACTGGGTCGCTCTGGGGTACGGGTTCCACACACACTGACTCTCACTGGGGTACAAGTTCCACACATACTGACTCTCACTGGGGTACGGGTTCCACACACACTGACTCTCACTGGGGTACAAGTTCCACAAACACTGACTCTCACGGGGGTACGTGTTCCACCCACACTGACTCTCACTGTCGTACTGGTTCCACACACACTGACTCTCACTGGAGTACGGGTTCCACCCACACTGACTCTCACTGTCGTACTGGTTCCATACACACTGACTCTCACTGGGGTACGGGTTCCACACACACTGACTCTCACTGGGGTACGTGTTCCACCCACACTGACTCTCACTGGGGTACGGTTTCCACACACACTGGCTCTCTCTGGGGTACGTGTTCCACCCACACTGACTTTCACTCGGGTACCGGTTCCACACGCACGGACTCTCTCTGGGGTACGGGTTCCACACACACTGACTCTCACTGGGGTACGGGTTCCACACACACTGACTCTCACTGGGGTATGGGTTCCACACACACTGACTCTCACTGGGCTACGGGTTCCACACACTGACTCTCACTGGGGTACGGGTTCCACACACTGACTCTCACTGGGGTATGTATGGGTTCCACACACACTGACTCTCACTGGGGTACGGGTTCCGCACACACTGACTCTCACCGGGGTACGGGTTCCACACACACTGACTCTGTCTGGGGTACGGGTTCCACACACACTGACTCTCACTGGGGTACGGGTTCCACACACTGACTCTCACTGGGGTATGGGTTCCACACACACTGACTCTCACTGGGGTACGGGTTCCACACACACTGACTCTCACTGGGGTACTGGTTCCACACACATTGACTCTCACTGGGGTACGGGTTCCACACACACTGACTCTCACTGGGGTACTGGTTCCACACACATTGACTCTCATTGGGGTACGGGTTCCACACACACTGTCTCTCACTGGGGTACGGGTTCCACACACACTGACTCTCACTGGGGTACGGGTTCCACACACACTGACTCTCACTGGGGTACTGGTTCCACACACACTGACTCTCACTGGGGTACTGGTTCCACACACATTGATTCTCACTGGGGTACGGGTTCCACACACACTGACTCTCACTGGGGTACGGGTCCCACACAAACTGACTCACTGGGGTACGGGCTCCACACACACTGACTCTCACTGGGGTACGGGTTCCACACTCACTGACTCTCTCTGGGGTACGGGTTCCACACATACTGACTCTCACTGGGGTGCGGGTTTCACACACACTGACTCTCACTGAGGTACAGGTTCCACACACTCTGACTTTCACTGGGGTACCGGTTCCACACACACGGACTCTCTCTGGGGTACGGGTTCCGCACACACTGACTCTCACCGGGGTACGGGTTCCACACACACTGACTCTCTCTGGCGTACGGGTTCCACACACACTGACTCTCACTGGGGTACGGGTTCCACACACATTGACTCTCACTGGGGTACGGGTTCCACACACACTGTCTCTCACTGGGATACGGGTTCCACACACACTAACTCTCACTGGGGTACTGTTCCACACGCATTGACTCTCACTGGGTTACTGGTTCCACTCTGGCTCTCACTGGGGTAAGGGTGCCACACACTCTGACTCTCATTGGGGTACGGGTTCCACACACACTGACTCTCACTGGGCTACGGGTTCCACGCACTGACACTCACTGGGGTACGGGTTCCACACACTGACTCTCACTGGGGTATGTATGGGTTCCACACACACTGACTCTCACTGGGGTACGGGTTCCGCACACACTGACTCTCACCGGGGTACGGGTTCCACACACACTGACTCTGTCTGGGGTACGGGTTCCACACACACTGACTCTCACTGGGGTACGGGTTCCACACACTGACTCTCACTGGGCTATGGGTTCCACACACACTGACTCTCACTGGGGTACGGGTTCCACACACACTGACTCTCACTGGGGTACTGGTTCCACACACATTGACTCTCACTGGGGTACGGGTTCCACACACACTGACTCTCACTGGGGTACGGGTTCCACACACACTGTCTCTCACTGGGGTACGGGTTCCACACACACTGACTCTCACTGGGGTACGGGTTCCACACACACTGACTCTCACTGGGGTACTGGTTCCACACACACTGACTCTCACTGGGGTACTGGTTCCACACACATTTATTCTCACTGGGGTACGGGTTCCACACACACTGACTCTCACTGGGGTACGGGTCCCACACAAACTGACTCTCACTGGGGTACGGGCTCCACACACACTGACTCTCACTGGGGTACGGGTTCCACACTCACTGACTCTCTCTGGGGTACGGGTTCCACACACACTGGCTCTCACTGTGGTACTGGTTCCACACACACTGACTCTCTCTGGGGTACGGGTTCCACACACACTGACCCTCACTGGGGTACGGGTTCCACACACACTGACTATCTCTGGGGTACGTGTTCCACCCACACTGACTCTCACTGGGGTACGGTTTCCACACACACTGGGTCGCTCTGGGGTACGGGTTCCACACACACTGACTCTCACTGGGGTACAAGTTCCACACATACTGACTCTCACTGGGGTACGGGTTCCACACACACTGACTCTCACTGGGGTACAAGTTCCACAAACACTGACTCTCACTGTCGTACTGGTTCCACACACACTGACTCTCACTGGAGTACGGGTTCCACCCACACTGACTCTCACTGTCGTACTGGTTCCATACACACTGACTCTCACTGGGGTACGGGTTCCACACACACTGACTCTCACTGGGGTACGTGTTCCACCCACACTGACTCTCACTGGGGTACGGTTTCCACACACACTGGCTCTCTCTGGGGTACGTGTTCCACCCACACTGACTTTCACTCGGGTACCGGTTCCACACGCACGGACTCTCTCTGGGGTACGGGTTCCACACACACTGACTCTCACTGGGGTACGGGTTCCACACACACTGACTCTCACTGGGGTACGGGTTCCACACACACTGACTCTCACTGGGCTACGGGTTCCACACACTGACTCTCACTGGGGTACGGGTTCCACACACTGACTCTCACTGGGGTATGTATGGGTTCCACACACACTGACTCTCACTGGGGTACGGGTTCCGCACACACTGACTCTCACCGGGGTACGGGTTCCACACACACTGACTCTGTCTGGGGTACGGGTTCCACACACACTGACTCTCACTGGGGTACGGGTTCCACACACTGACTCTCACTGGGGTATGGGTTCCACACACACTGACTCTCACTGGGGTACGGGTTCCACACACACTGACTCTCACTGGGGTACTGGTTCCACACACATTGACTCTCACTGGGGTACGGGTTCCACACACACTGACTCTCACTGGGGTACTGGTTCCACACACATTGACTCTCATTGGGGTACGGGTTCCACACACACTGTCTCTCACTGGGGTACGGGTTCCACACACACTGACTCTCACTGGGGTACGGGTTCCACACACACTGACTCTCACTGGGGTACTGGTTCCACACACACTGACTCTCACTGGGGTACTGGTTCCACACACATTGATTCTCACTGGGGTACGGGTTCCACACACACTGACTCTCACTGGGGTACGGGTCCCACACAAACTGACTCACTGGGGTACGGGCTCCACACACACTGACTCTCACTGGGGTACGGGTTCCACACTCACTGACTCTCTCTGGGGTACGGGTTCCACACATACTGACTCTCACTGGGGTGCGGGTTTCACACACACTGACTCTCACTGAGGTACAGGTTCCACACACTCTGACTTTCACTGGGGTACCGGTTCCACACACACGGACTCTCTCTGGGGTACGGGTTCCGCACACACTGACTCTCACCG